>NC_136948.1:16424227-16426727 GCF_949987615.1 Pollachius pollachius | reverse complement strand
CTAACTAGCTCTTCCTGGCCTGGCTGAAGTCTCCCTCAGTTAATCTCTGACCTTCCCTTTAAAGTAAGGGCAGGCCGATTATTTTAGAATCATTTTTGGTCACATTTGATGAGATTCTTGTCCTATAAATAATGTGTGTGTGTTTGTGTGTATGTGTGTGTGTGTGTGTGTGTGTGTGTGTGTGTGTGTGTGTGTGTTTGTATCAACCCTGAAATGAACAGGGTGGAATTCCACCCTGAGAAGAATAATCTACGGACATGAAGATAATGAGTTTCCGACTCATCGCATGTCTTACTTGAGCTCTTGTGCGTTGGTGGCCAGCATACTTCGAATGCTCTTATCAGCTAGCGGACAACCTGAGAGACTGAGAGCAAAGAAAACACATTAGTCAAGCCAAAACAGACGGAGATGGGAGAACCACCAATGAGGTTCACAGAAAACACACATTATACACAAAAAACGAAACACCCACACAATGACAGCCAAACACATGTTGGCACACAAATGGTTATACAATTGCAAAGGGTTGATCAGGAGACTACTGTAGTATTATCGCATCCCCTCTGAACATTTGGATAAATGAATTAGGTAGCTTTTCATTATGTGGAGTCTCCTTTGCTGATTATCTGGATCAAGTCAAACGCAACTGAACCAAAGGACATAAAACACACACACACACACACACACACACAGGATCCAGACTGATATGTATATGTGTCTTTAAACTCTTAAATATATCTCAACGGAGATATGTGCAATGGAAATATATAGTATGGTCTATTTTATAGGTCGACCTAGTTCTTTGTAAAGCAGCAATTATTCCTCCCGGATTATAAACCATTTGCATTGCAAAACATTGATGACCTCAATTATGTAGCGTATTGAAAATAACATTGGGAAAGCATGTGAGGTTGGCTTGTAATTGAATTAGTGGCGTGGAATTGAATTCATATGTTGTTGTATTGTTTCAGGCCATACCACTACAGTCCTCAAAGTCAAAGTGCATTAGAGCTAGAGGGGGAGAGACAGACTCTGTCTAAGGCTGTCTCTGACAGAGTTGTCGAGGTGAACTGCAAACAATAGATGACAGAGATGGACTCAGTATCTCAGTGAAGAAGACAAAGTGAGCACTTCCGTCTCATGGGCGTTGGGGACATCTGCCAACCGAACCACAGAGGAGAACGTAAAAGGGGGACATTACCCACATAAACGCGTGCGGAGTGTCTGTGCATCCTCATTCTCGAATTGTATTGTTTTCAGTTGGCCTCCACTCTCTGATAGACAGGTTTTGGTTGCGTATTCATAATAAATGGTGCTGTTTATGTTTTAACACCGACTATTCAGTGAGGTAAACGTCAAACGAGTAGGCCCTTCAAGTGCCACCCAACGTGGAGTAAAGGGCTGAATGGAGGAATCGTATTTGTTTTATATGGCACACCACTGCCAGCCAGAGCACACAGAGCAGGTGGGTGGTGGAGAAGGATAGAGGCACTATGGGATGGCTGACGGTCAAGAGAGAGAGTGAGAGAAAGAGAGATGTGTACGAGACTGTGTATGCGCTCCTGCATGAAAGGTGTGTGTGTGTGTGTGTGTGTCTGTGTGTGTGTGTGTGTGTGGATGGAGGGGCATGCAGCAGGGAAGCACAGAGTGGAACTTTGATGAAGTGGGAAGTCCTTCGATGGGACATGGATAGACCGATGGGCGGAAGGGGCGGAGTCATGGGGACTGGTGTGGTTGTGTGAGGGTGTGTTAGGGTGGTTGTGAGGGTGTGGTTGTGTGGGTGTGGTTGTGTGGGTGTGGTTGTGTGGGTGTGGTTACGAGGGTGTGGTTGTGAGAGTGTGGTTGTGTGGGTGTGGTTGTGTGGGTGTGGTTACGAGGGTGTGGTTGTGAGGGTGTGGTTGTGAGGGTGTGGTCATGAGGGTGTGGTCGTGAGGGTGTGGTCGTGAGGGTGTGGTCATTGACGATGTGAATCTGTGTGAACGACTTACGTGATCAGGTCCTTCTTGCTCTCCTTGCACTGGGCGTACTTGGGCTTGGGGCTGGGCATGCTGACGTCTGTGGAGTACGACCGCTCCTCCAGCAGGTCGTGGAAGGGGTCCAGGTCGTCCGTCTGCCAGGCAGGGCGGGAGGGGTAGGGGGCGTTGAGGGAAAGAGGGAAGGTGTGGAAGGAAGAGAAGGCTTTGTTTTTTTATGTCACCTTGTCCTCACCACAGGTTCATGGTCCACACACACACACACACACACACACACACACACACACACACACACACACACAAGAGAATAGTAGTACAGCATACTCTTCGTTATAACTGTTTGAGTGTGTATTTCATAGTCTTAGCTTTTTCATTCCTTCCCTCATTTTCTAAGGAAGCCTTTCCAACCCATTACTACCACCACTCACACACACACACACACACCCACACACCCACACACACATATGCACGCAAGCACTCACACACACAGATAGTGTTTTGTTAATTTGAATTTGATTTTTGGAACG
>NC_136948.1:16401727-16416727 GCF_949987615.1 Pollachius pollachius | reverse complement strand
GACTCTTAGTCCCTTGCTCACATTCGGGAAAGCCATGATTTCTTATTCCTTCCTAATTATTTTTTTAAACAATGTTATGCGTGGTGAGTAAGCCCAAATGGGATCTACCTCACAATCACATGTAGTTTTCTATCTCTAAATACCAAACTGCTGCTCATCAACCAACGAAATTGAAGGAAACGAGGTGGGGAGGGGGGTTTGGGGGGAGGGGGTTTGGACAGGGGGAGGGGGAAGTGTTTTTTTTTAGGGGGATGATTGATGAAGCAGGGCTGGTTGAAAGGGGGGCAGGGGGCGGGGCCTTTCTTACCTATGTCAGAGACTGCTATCAATGCAACATGAGTGTTGGCATGCAGTTGATGAAACAATTATGAAGGAGGATGTCTGTGAGGTCTTGGGTGGGGGGTTAGGGGGTTTAGATCTATACAGGCCATCGTGGTACGGATCCATTGCACCTTCAGGCAACCCCAATCAGGGCCCCAGCCAGGGTTCGGAAATTAGCGAGGTTCGGGCGGGGGGATGGGGGCGGGTGGTAGGTTCACGCACACACCGACAGATGTCACGCACGGCGGACACAAAGGGACAAGCCTCAATTGAATCAAGCAATTTACCCAACTCAGAGAAGTTCTCATCGACAGATTTTGTATGCATATTGTATTTGCTTTCTAAAAAAAAGTTTATCTCTAGAAAAATGACAGAAGTCCGAGCCTCAGTCACATCATAGCTGGCTACAGGCAGGCCCCAATGGACGTGTACAATTGCTTCCACTGGTTTAAGCGAAACACAGGCTTCTATTTGTTCCTTGACGATATTGGTGGAACCCAATGCAGCATGTGATACATCTCGTTGTATTGGCTGTGTATTGGCTGGGCACAGGAGATCAGAAAACCAAGACATGGAAAACCTTGAATCCTGGTCAAAAAACAAGGGTGCACAGCCAAACAACACCCTCACATTTTGAAAGTACAACAACTTTTAGGATACAACAAATTAGTCCATCCAGTTACGAAATAAAGACAATCTTCCAGCAACAAGAGAAACAAACAAGGCCTTGGTACGTTGGTCATGATTCACCACCAATGAAGAAGAAAACAGATTCGCCCTCGAAGCAAAGGAACAGAGCAGGAGCCTGTGTCTTTCAAACATCTGCTTTTCCTCATCCAAACAGTTTGTTTGTCGATATTAGCAGTTCCGTACAATAACGCGGTGGTGGAGTGCAGGCGGGAGGTCGTAACCAAGGTACCTTAGGACTCGGTCTGAGGACTGGTTGGACTTGGGGCCTCCGTCGCAGCTCTGGTGTTTCTCCTGGGCTTTGGCCAGTTTTTCCGCTGCAGCGATGGGGCACCCCGACAGACTGAAAGCACACCAGAGAGGAGACTCAGGTCCGGTCAAAAAGGAGGGCACCAGTCAGGTGATTGGACTGGTTCAGGGGGTGAACCGTACTGCTTACTTGGCACACTATCTGTTTGAAGTGTGCCATGTTACAAAATGCCAGAACCTTCTCTGGGTAGAAAAAATGTCTCACTGGTTCAAATGTGAGAACCATTGTTTTTCAAAAGACACTTGACCCAAAGCACCGCACTGGGAGTAGCTGATTTGGCTGGTGTGGTGAATTGATATATAGATGCAGGCGTAGGAATTAGTTTAACATTGGGGGGGACACATATCGGAAACCTGACAGATCCGGTATAATTTTTAGGTGGGACAAATGCGCCTGTCTCCGATATTGGAGGGGACACGTCCCCTCCGTCCCCCCCGGTTCCTACACCCTTGATTTCCACAATAAACATGCACATTTACATTTCAAAATGAATGTAAAACATTCACTTACATGACTTTCTTACTTCACATTAACCCATACATGCACACACATACAATTAAACGAATACAATCCACAGGCAAACATTGTAAGAGTAAGACTGAATGAACTAACTGTAGGAAATACCACTACCGTGATTGAGAATTCCGGAAACTCGATGTCAGAATTATGTCAAAAGATACTACAGAAATACAGTCTCCTGCTCTCTCCAACTTTGTGTGCCGGGTCTTAGCAAACATTTTGGACAATAGCCCCAAGCCAATGCACAGCATGTTCCTAAATAACTGCCAGGAATATCTTAATGTCTATAAATGTGCTGTGTAAGGGAAAATAAATAACACATTATATATATATATAAAAACTCGTCAGTATTTCAGACAGTTTATATAATCGACTGAGGCTGGCAAGCCATAATCTAGGATTTGTATGCCGAGTAGCAGCCTCTATATGATTATTTTCCCGAGCCCTGCTGGCGCGCGCTTGGCGGCGGCGTGTAGCACGTGGCGTCGAAGGCATTCCGGTCCTCACAGGTCGACGCGCTGCTGTCAACGCGGCGGAGTGGCAGAGAGGTGCTAATGGCTGCCGCTATGCCCCTGACTCCCGGAGCATCTGCTGCGGGTGACACTCCTCCTTCACAGTCACCTCGCCCCTGTCTGACAGCAGCGCTGGCAGCAGCAGCTAGCAGCTAGCGCCACGCTGCTATTTTGGTCGTTGTCAACGTCCCCCCCCCCCCTCTCCTTCCCCTCTCCTCCTCCCACTTCCGACTACACCTGATTGATACCGTGGTTTTTCCCCCCTATTTCATACCACGACCGTGTTAGTTATATTATTATAACTCTAGTCCTTTGATTATGTGATACATAGAGGATTCTGTGGCTGTGGCGAGGCGCGGTAGGGCGTGTTCCTTTTAATAGGGAACCTTGGTGGAGGAACAGGAACACGGGTAGTGAAGTCGACGACGGTGGGCTTTGTCTCGCTCATGATCTCTGATTGTTGAAATATGTATTGTCATCAAAACCAAACCGACAATCACCATTGAAACAACACACGAGAAACATGCAACAAATGAAACAAATAAAGACACAATCAGGCAACTTTATTGGACAAATCGGAATGATAAGCATGTTGGTTCCTCCATAAAAAAACAAATACGTAAACCCCCCCCAAAAAAAACAAAGAGACAACAAAGAAATCAAAATGCTGCAGTCGACGGCCGAGTTTTCCTCCCAGATGGGACGGGGCCTCCACTCACCTTCGGTGGGAGTTTCTGTTGCTATTGACATGTCCGCGTCCCGTGCATCCGGGCGTGGGACACTTTAGCACATTCTCATACATAGCCAGAACTTGTGGCGCAGGCGGGAAACAAAGGAGTGAGAGACAGGGAAGGTTAGCAAGCCCCCACCACACAACCACACGTGAGCTCTATTAGTATGTGAAGCAGTTTGGCATTATAAACATCATTAGGAAATGAGCCAGTGTAAACCCAAATGACCTTTTCTTCATTTTAATGAACAGCATTCTGAAAGGGCGAGCGAGGTGTCCCCCTCCACCGTACTGCTCCCACTTACCCGGCCCTTTCAAATTAGCATTCATGGGTACGCGGACGGTCATGAATAAAAGAAAGTCATTTAAGTCCAACAGGACATAACCCAGCGAGAGACGCTGTACATTTCCCCCCCCCCTCCCAAACATGCAGAGAACTGAGCAGCGCGCGGCAAGCAATCATGCAAAAACCCCAGCTTCCCCCTAATCGATAGTGGTGGGCGGCGGTGGTGTTGGCGCTGGTGGCAGCAGCCTCCTCCCTGATAGAGAAGGCTCTGTTATCGTTTGGACGTTGTTAGGAGCAGGGAAGCCCAGCCTTCAATAGCATTTACCATTAAAACAGTCCATAACAGTCTGCAGTCCCCCCGGCAACCGGCCAATTAGATTAATGATCTACGGACGTCCGAGAGGACCTGTCGAAGCGGCACGGGCTGGGGGGGTGGGAGAGGGTCGTCTGGGTGTCGCCGGTGCGCGATGGGGTTCAGAGCCCCCGGGGCGTCAGCTCCATCATTATCACCCCCTTAAACTCTAACCCCCCGCTCCCCCCCTCTCCCCCCGTCCCTCCTCGTCATCCTCCCTTCATGACATGCTAATTAGTGTTGGGTGCAGGTAATTGGACAAGGCGCATCACCCCCAACGTGCCGGGAGGCCCTGCATTATGTATATCTCCCTCCAGTTTTTTTCCCTTCTTTTTCTTAACCTCCACACACACACACACACACACACACACACACACACACCCACACACACACACACTGCACGCTTTCTTTCAGCACGGCGACAGCTGGAGCGGCCCCCGAAGCCGCCTGATTGGGTCAGGGAGGGTTGATCTCTTCCCGCCAAGTCCATACTCACATATATTTTTTTATTTATGTTGGATGGCGCTACGGGGCCCCACGAGCAGAAGAAAGCGAAAGACGAAAAGCACTGCAGGTGGAAAGGAAGTGGCGACTGCAGAGTGCGACAGTGTATAACATCCACCCCCCTCACACCCCACCCAGCCCACGCAGGAAGGTAAACCGCTTTTAGAGGCAGAAAACAAAGCTCCGGGCGAGGCCTGATCCAATATTTGATTTCCAGGCGAGGAGAGGAGGGTGAAGCGAGCGAACGCAGAAGGGAATTAATGAATTAATGAGACATAATTTAATCGCCATTCTTCACATTTCCCAGGGAACGGAGCGCTCTTGCCGCACTGTGTGATTTTCCAAATGAAATGAAGCCGTTGCATTAATAATACATTGTCCACTCAGCTCGGCAAACGTGTTAATAGGCGGACAAGGTTTTTTCTCTTCTTCTTGGTCTTTTTTTTTTTCAACCCTACTGCTGAATCTGCCCCCAGGCGCTCGGATGCGAGACACACACACACACACACACACACACACACACACACACACACACACACACACACACACACACACAGCACCTCATCCGCACCATAGCATTGCGAGGAGGGCGGTTGTGTGGGTCTGCGCGCCGGTATTGACCACATATTGACAGCACCCATCTGGTGGCGGCCTGCTACTTGGTTGATACTGCATTTCTAAGCAGGGCTCTGTCGATATCTAGAGCTCCACCTGAAGCAGGTCACCTTCCAGCTGCACGCACGTCTGCTCGGCGTGCCTATGTGTCAATGTGTGTGTGTGTGTGTGTCTGTGTGTGTGTGTGTGTGTGTGGGTGTGTGGGTGTGTGCGCGCATCATCCGCTCGGATTAAAATAAAACTGCAATGCAGAGTAAAATAAACAAAACATCAGTTTCGCCATCCTCCTGTCCTAAAGTAATTTTAAAGTTCACATGGGCCGGACCACAAAAGGGAGAGAATGTAACTTCTTTTTTTTTGTGTGTGTGGTGCAAAATGTACGGTACACTGGGAGGATGGTGTCACTTTCCCAAAATGTGTCTCCATGGCCAGAAGACAAAGAAGGGTAGGAGGATCACGGACAGCACATCCCTGGATCTCCAGTGACAGTTCATTTAATCCTGCCCCAAAAATACTCTTGGGGGCTCGCCCTCGCTCAAGGTTAAAGCTTAGGGAAACCTGATGAATTTACACTAGAAACACTCGCATTTATAACGCCCCCATCGTTGCTTTGTGCATTAAAGTTGAATTATTTACTGCAGGATGTGAAGTGGAATTTAAATAGGCGTCATCATCGTTCTCCAACCCGTTGGTATAGCCGGCTATGTGCGCCATATGGCTGCTCGCTGATGTTTTCACATCGCAGTCTAATGACCTGAACAATAATGGCAGCCATAGCGCTCGGCCACCATTTTGTTGAATAAAGTTTGTTAACAAACAGTGTGCTAATAACAGGTTATAGAATAACAATTTTAGAGGAATACATTACATATTTGGATCTCTATGGATATTTATGAAAGAATATCAATGTTCAAATAGCTGAGGGTTTAAATAGGTATTCATACGAAGCCCTTTGTTTTGCAGCTCGTAACAATCCTGATTTTGATCCAAGGCAACTTTTAGCTTCCAACTCAGTTAATCCATGGCTCTGAGATAATAAATGACCCCATGCCGATTTATTCAGAAAAGCGTAATTCCGGAAAAAAAAAAGGTTAAGCATAAAATGTGTTATCATTTGCATATTTGACTTGTGCAGACCTAATGTTCAAAATGCTATGAGCAATTTGAAAACACAAATTTGCAAAACAAAAAAAAACCTTGGCTCCCATCGGCAAAGATATTCTGCTTTGAACATAGGGACCTCAGTAGAGCATGCAGCCAAAACATCCACCACCACCACAATCAAAAGCAACAACAGTAGGGGGGACATCAAGGACTTTCGATCACTGTCAGTCAGTCGGATGAGAGTGTGAGGGGTGTGTGTGCATTTGAGAAATCATTGATTTAGGGCCCTTGACAATCCCACACTTCGATGACACCCCGTGTTGGACATAACAGCCTAAATTTAGATTACACTATATTGGTACTGTAATAATCTCAGGGGAAGACAGGGCTTGTACACATAATGGATCATGGGATTTTTGCCTTCCGCCATATTGAGAGGACTCAAGAGAGTTGTAATCCAGTTAAAAACCTAAATCAACGTAAATATCCCATATCCTTGGCTAATGAAAACGTTGTTTTGCCACGTCTCGCATGCAAAACTGTGGCACTTGCAAACTTTCAAAATTACCCCAAAAACATAACTATGCACCTATGCATTGTTATCATCTCAATGACACCCAAATGGAAGTGGTCATTGAGATCTGGCGCCGTCGTCATGTACAAGCCCTATTAAGTTTAAACAACAAAACTATAAAAACATGCTCATCAACCACCACCACCCCCCCCATGCAAAGGTTATCCACAACATGTCACACACTAACAAACACACGTACACACACACACACACGTATGTTACGCTAATCAGGAAATGGTCAAAAAAGAAAACACTCAAAGAGCCTTACTTTCTGGCGGGACCCTGTCTTTGTGGGGACAGCCGGAGAGACTCCGGTGGTGAGGGTACAGGCCCGTCACGTGACCCGTGCCGTCGCAGCCCGGCGTCGGACATCGACTCTCCTTCTTATCTGCTCGGGACGAATCTGTGTTGGGTGTGCACGTGGGAGATGGGGGAGGGACGTCAGACACACCACGCTAACCAGTGGTCAAAAACATGCTATGGAAACGGCTTTAAAGTTCAAGTGGAATATGGTGGGACTACCTTTAGTAACAGATTGGGTGCTTAGCCTAGCATAATGAGCAAACGTTGTTTTGTCAGGATTTGAACGAGTTGTCGGCCTTGTTTCGTGTGAGGGTTATCTTTTAGGTCAGTGCAAAACAGTATCACTAATAGGCCAATACAATTTATCAACTGCATTATTAATGCAGAAATTTGTTGAAATTTGCACAGAAAATCTTTGTGTGATTATAAGCTCTTATAAGTAACCCCGGATGACACTACAGGATATTGTCTACCTATAAAATTTGTTTGTCATATGCCAATGAACCACACACACACACACACCGGATAAGATTGCCTTCCCCTTCCCAAAACTCATTTTGGTTCTCTCGAAATCCCTGCTCAGATAGGGTTACCACTGAAAGCAGTGATGCCCAACCAGTGCCAACTGGCATTGGTTTTCCATTGAAACCATTAGCCCTCAAATTACCTTTGTCTGGGCATCAAGGTCAAGCATTTTTCTTGTGCTAATCATACTGTATAATTAACAGTCGATGCCTAGTTTTTACATTTTCTGCACCAAAATTGCAACAAGAATACAAGTGAATGTAGCATCCCATAAAACCCACTATACTACCATAACACCTGCATGTGGGCTATGAATCTAATGGTACCACTTTAAGCTCTATCTTGGGTGACCTCGACTCTACCAGAAAATGACGCCAAGGATCCAGGACTATTTTCTTTCATCTTTTAAAGGCAGGCCCTAAAGAAAGACAGACCACTAATTAAAGTTTTACAGGCTCCTGTAACCTACCACCTCCGCCACGAGCTCTTAAGGCTGCTCCTCCGCACACACACACACACACACACACACACACCGCACAACAAATCCGCCCAGGGCTCCAGGAGGAAGATGAGCACAGGGCAAGGGAGGACGATCGCACACCAGGAGGGAGGGAGGGAGGGAGTCAGCGAGGGAAGGGAGGGAGGGTGAGGGGGTTGAGGCAAGGTCAACGATGAGAAATGTCTGGGAGCACACCTACGCTCACATCTACATGTGCGTCACCCTGTAAAATCCGATGTCTGGAGCATTAGAACATCATCCATCAGTGAAAAGTCGCGGGGGAAAGAAAAAACCCTAGCACCTCATTATCCTCCATGGCTTTCATCTGTCTATGTCATGCAAGGCTCCATGGGTTGGTGCAGTATGGCCGAGTCATGTCTGCCTCCTTTGTCTGACGGCCGACACTAACCGGCGTGTGGTCAAGTTGTAACGAAAAGTAGCTTAGCAACGGAACAAGGGCTCATGTAAAAACAAAATCAACCACGCGCGCGACACCCTGCAGCGGCCGCTGCCGTCGGATGTGGCGTATTTTGCGCCGCGTGCCCCGATGTGTCACCGTGTGAAAAGCGAGGGTCGCATTTTCACAGATGCTACCATTTAGCCGTTTACCTTTGCATACACACATAGCACCAAACTACAAACAACCACACACCACAGTTTAATACACTCCATTTATTTACAACATGCTAGATAATTCACACATACATTTGTTTGTCAACTACCCTTTTTCCTGTCCGTCCGGCAAACTGGTCCATGGGGAACGCGTGCCGCATGGGAACCAGGGCTTTATTTTCTGTTCCGGGACAGTTCATTTGGTTTGCTAATGGCGGGGGTGGTGAGGTAGCGTTTGTACTTCTGAGTGTCGTTATGGTTGGTGTGATTTATTTATCAAAGACTGTGTGTGTGTGTGTGTGTGTGTGTGTGTGTGTGTGTGTGTGTGTGTGTGTGTGTGTGTGTGTGTGTGTGTGTGTGCATATTTTTATGCATCGTTTGATGAACATATAGTGTTGGGGCTATTATTCTGTGGTGTTTGATTGATCATGTTATATTGATGTGTCACCTATCCCAGGGGTTTCTCCCAGATTGGTAGGCCTATTTAATGGAGAGACATGGTGATGGAAAGAGGTCTGGCATTTGATATGCAACAGCTTGCCGATAGGCTGTATTCTTTTGTGTGACTTTTTGTACTTTTCGGCACTGTAAATAAACTGGCACCATTTTTTGCAACCTTCAACTCTCTGAGCCGACTCCTGCTTTTGACCAACTGACTCCTTGGTTGCGTCCCGTCCCACATGTGAGTTGGGGGTTCAATACCTCTGCCTCACACACCGCCAGAGCATGAACGGTTGTGTGTGTGTGTATGAGCACGCACACATTTTGGCTGCACCCACGGCTTGCCTCGATACCGGCTGCCAGGAGGCAGCCCCACGTGGAAGGCACATTAGAAAGCAGAGGATATCGATCGCTGCTGGGGGGACAGATTGCGCTTTGCATAGCAACTACCCCCCCCCCCCCCATTAACATACCATCTCTGGATAATTAATGTGCAGTCAGTGGGTCTGCCGTTTGTTATCGGTCATTCTAATACTGTTCAATGTCCCCCCTCCCACCCCCCTACGCCCTGCCCATTGCGGTCCCCCTATTGAGCCCTGCGACCGGTAGCCCGCACACCCAGCCATAAATCACACACAGGGTCCCTGGTCAAAAGGAGACTGCCACCATCCCGTCCCGAGGACAGATGTTATCTGTGACGCGGCGGCCCGGCGTTCGCTCATTATTCTAACATTAGCCGGACAGAGGAGGGGGGAGCGCTGAAGTGGGGTGGCATTTAGGTTGCAATATGTCTACCTGCTGTGAGTCGGCTGGCATTTAAGGGCGAGGCGTGACGCAGCTCTGGGTGAGGGGGAGCATATTCGCCGCTCCTATCTGATCTCTGTCTTGGGGCAGCCGTGGTGTTCCACCCGGTTGTGACACGTCGGGAAAGGGATAATCGCCCAGGTGTTTAGCAAGGACGGCTATAAACAGATTGGCTGTAAATGCCAAGTCAGTGGATTCCGAGCCGTACCTCTGTGCCCGGGCGTGCCGCCGCTGTGAGGAACAGGGACAGGAAGCGGGCGTGCGGTACACCCGTGCTGTACTGTACCACTCCCGGGACCTGCCGAGCAAACGCCACTGTCCTTTGTGGGCCGTGTTTACACGGGGAGGCTGTGTACAGCACATGGGCTCTTGTTTGGTGGGAGGTATCATTAGCCACAAGGAGGAAGCACGTAGACAATAATAAGCATATTTGAAAAGGCTTCCCTGTTTTCTTGCACAGAATGGTTCCATTCCGACAGGCAGCCAGACAGCCTTTCTTTTTCCCCGTAGCTATTTTTCCGAAGTGCTTTTTTCCGGGTTTAAAAATAGGCAGCTTTACCCCGTGCTGCATCATAGGGATGAGATTTGCGGTCCTAACAGGCCGTGCAGATTGCCATTACTTATGCCTGACAAGCCTACCCTGTGATGTTTCCATGCTGGCCTATTTTAACAACATAAGCTGATGCTGCCTCTCCTGCTGCTACCAAGATGTGTATTTCCAAATTGGCTAAAAAAGCTTGTCCCGGGGTTATAGTGGGGTTTCCAGAACGTTCACGTGCACCGTCTCCTCTCAGGAAACCGAGATACTGAGCCAAAGAGGAGAAGAAATTACATTCTCATTTTTTTTTCAAAATACAGTAAATATCTGCCTTTTTTTCTACCTGTGTGAGCTGCCCCCCCCCCCCCCCCCCCAACCAAAACACAATTTAATATCAACTAAATCGAACCGGACGAGATCGTAATAAGCTCAGGGGAGCCGGCGTCGTCACGGGGACGAAGACGCCACTCACCCTTGTGGTAGAAGGGCTTCTTCATGCCGTCCGGTAGCCGGGCCTTGCGCTCCACGCCGTAGCCGTGCCGCGAGCCGTGCTCCTCGTGGCTGTACCGCACGCCGTCCCGCCTGGCCGCCTCCACCGACATCTTGTCCCGCATGGCCTTGGCGCGCTCCGACTCCATGGCGATGGCCTTCTCCAGCAGGGACAGGTTGCCCTTGGTCATGTCGAACACCTCCTCCGAGCGGTCCGACGTCACCGACGTGGTGTCCTCGTCAAAGTCCCTGTGGTTGCCGTGGTAGCGGTCGTCCTGCGCGCAGCTGGCGAAACCCTTGGAGCGCGGGCTCAGCTGCTCCTCCAGCTTCATCAGGTTGACCATGTCCGAGTAGTTCCTGTCCAGCGTCCGGCGCTCCTCGTGGCTCTGCTGGAAGTCCTCGTAGCCCGGGTGGTGCTGGGCCGGGTGGTGGCCGTCGCCGCCGCCGCCGCCGCCGCCGGTGTAGTGGCTCAGCTGGCCGTGGCCCGGGACCCGGTCCGCGCTCTTGGTCTCGCTGAGCTTCCGTGCGAGGTCGAAGCACTGGTTGCGCAGGCACTCCAGGCTGCTGAGGCACACCTCCTCGTCGCTGTCCTCGCCGCCCTGCCCGTTGCCAGCGGCCTTGGCCTGCCCGCCGTTGTGTCCCGCGCCCCGCCCCGCGTACTCGCCGTGCATCTCGCCGCTCTCCCCAAAGCCGTCCCCGTAGTCCTGGCCGTCCAGGTTGTCGGACAGCATGGCGCCGTGGCCCTGCGCCAACAGCTTCAGCGAGTCCACCGTCTCCCTCACCACGTCGCTGTCCACGTCCAGGCTGAGATCGCCCTTCTGTGGCTCCTCTCCCTCGTACTCCTCCTCTTCCTCGTCCTCGTCCTCCTCTTCCTCGTCCTCCTCCTCCTCTTCCTCCTCCTCCTCCTCCTCATCCTCCTCCTCTTCCTCGTCCTCGTCTTCCTCCTCCTCGGCGCTGTTGGAGGAGTTGCTGTTCATCTCCGACTCGGTCATGGCGCGGTAAGCGGCGTCCTCGGCGATCTTGCCCAGGTTCAGAAGCGACTTGGCCACCAACTCGTCGTAGTTCTCGTACTCGTTCTCGTTGTTGTTGTCGTCCTTCTCCGGCATGGGGCCCTGTCGGGGGTTTCCACTGTCAGCGCCGTCTCTGTGGTTGCCACGGGCGACGTGGTTGCCTTCGCTTCCCTCAGCACCGCTCGAGCCACTGCTGCTGCTGTGGCTGCTGCTGCCACCTCCTCCTCCTCCTCCTCCTCCTCCACCACCGCACATCAGATCGTCCCCTGTTGGGAGAAACAGAAAGAGAACAAATGTCTTGTAATTGAATTTGGGTTATTCTATTTTGCCCGTAAATCAGATTTCTGGGCATGGTCTGGTTAAATTGGATAAGGAACCCTTCGCTTCCCCCTAATAATTCACTTTACGAGTTTTAACAGGAGCTTGTGCACTGAATCGAGAATCAGCAAAAGGGAGTCACATCTAGTGCTCTGGACATGTTCCAGAGAGGGACGAGGACCTGGAGGAATTATGATACATCAGACTAAAGGTATCATCCGAGGTAACCTGTTTTACCATAAACTGTGGAATACTATGAATAAGGAAATTAAGGTTATTATTCAAATGATTATTATCGGTGCAATAATTAGGGGGTAAGAGTGACTAGAGGAATATCTAATTGTATAATCACTGTTCCAAAGGGTGTTACTAACAGATGTTACTATTTCGGCAGCAACCGCTTCGTTTTGGATGCACACACACATAAATACAACATAGAGTGGCTCTTCAAATTGGAGGAAGAATCGCCAGTCCTCTTTCTGGATGAACGTTAAGACACTGAGAGTTAATCTGCAACAAGATGAACCCCCCTGTCACTTGCCCATTCACTGTCTTTGAGCCGAGACCCCTTTGCATTCAATCGAGAGGATCTTAAAAGTTCCTTTCACTGCCTAATTGATTCTGACATGCTGCAAAAGGTTGCCAAACCTCTTCTGTCTGCAATTTCAAGCACTCACTCTTTTGGAACACATACAATCTCAAGTGCACATTGCTCATTGTCGCCACACATGACACATGCATTCCAGCAGTGGGTAGACCACAAAAAGACACATTCTCAAATATTTTTGGAGAGCACAAGCGATTCAAATCTATTAAAATCTCACACACCAGAGATAATTATCAGTAATTAATACTTTCCAAGCTCCGCACTACCCTGCCAGTGATTGTAATGCTCACACGAACACAGAGCTGAAAAATGCCACGAAATGGCAACGACTAACAAACATTTGAAAGCTAGTATGTGAGTGTGTACAGAAGCAGTATGTACCTTAGCAGCACACACAATGGAAGATGTTTACCATTCCACATAGATGAGCCAAAATCTAACAGCACACACACTGTGCTGTGCACTGTAATCATAAACATCACCACTAACAGACCCACAACACCCACACACACGCACACACACACACACACACACACACAGCAGAGAACCAGTGAACACAACCTAATGAGGGCAACACAAACGTCGAGCTTGAGGTGAGAGCTTTGGACCGGAAAAGGCTGAACAGTCACGATTGACCGGCCACATGTTTCAGCCGAAGGCGGAGGAGGTGGTGGTGGTGGTGGTGGTGGACGAGGGACGAAGCCCTCTTACAGTTCCCTCCTGCACCAGGGGCTTTAATTTTGGATGGTATGAAACATGGCACAGGAAAGCAATTTAGAGAGCAATCAGTGTACACAAAGGGGATATGGAAGCGAAACAGATTGAGGCAGAACACAGCCATGGCCTGAATTGGCTTTGGATTAGCTCTAGAGCAATGTGCGAGCCACATGCTGCTCACCACACCACCTCCATTATATGCACACGATTGGAATCAAGCCGCCCCTCTCCTTTCCTGCAGCCCGAAACCTCTGTCTTTGGACAGATGACTGACACAGCGGCGAAGCATGTGTAGAAAAGATTAAATAGCATGAGCTTCTAAAAAGAAACTCCATATAAAAAAAATAAAATCCATATCGAAAGGGCAGATATGCTTAAATGATAACAACCTACAGAGTCCATTAGGAAATTGTTCTTCTTTACGAGGGGGGGCTGTTGGTGGTGGGTGGGGCGGTTGATGACAGGGAGCGCCCAAACCAGGGTTAACACACTCCTCTCTCTCCCAGCCTCACCCTTAATTGGACCTGAAGGCAATGTCGGGTCCAATCGGGGATGCGGGGGTGCAACATACAGGATCTGTCGGCGAGAGACCTGCCAGGTCCTATGTAGCGTCCACTTCAGGGTGTGTTGGTTGGTGTTGGGGGGGGGGGGGGGATAACACCAGCGGCAGGGATGTGTTTCAGATCCCACGTGCACAAATAACAAATAAACACGTTTGTGTCAACCTGTGTCCAGCATGGTGCAACGGTACGAAAAAGGTACTTATCGGGGAAAGAAAAGTGGCTGCTAAGGACTCCTTCCACTTCTTAGAATAGAAGAATAGCGTCAACAAGCACGTACTTTTGCATAATTGATTTCCTCTCATGACTTTTACCTCGACCCTATTGATTATTTCGCCGTGTGATAGGTGATATGTCATATCTGTGACTGGCAGAGATCTATACTGCATGTGATGTATGAATGATGTGTTCATGTTCTGCCACAAGCGAAGAAGAGTCCAGTTTGAGTCATTCAGTGATGATGCTGTATAACAGTGACATCAGGCTTATTGTTTTGAATACGTTTTATACATATGATATATAGTAGAGTTTTTGCATATGAATTATAATATAGGAAAGTGCCTCTCAGAACAAAGGACAGGTTAAGATTCAATTCGATTGGCATTGAAAGAGTGTGGCATGAGAATAGTTTAAAGAGAAGGTAAATGTGCAAATGTTAATACAACTGTTAACTAAATAGTTAACTAATTCATTAATAAAACAAACCGACTGCACATGAAACAAACGACATCAAAGCAATGAACTGTAGGAATAAAACATTTCATGCCGTAAGCTATTCAGTGAGGGCTTTTCATATACTTTGTCTGATCCAAAGGCAAACAAAGGTTCTGTCAGCTATCAATTTTTGAAGATACACCTTTCTGAGCCCTACGAAAATAAGACACACTTGATAGGGCAAGGAAACATTGATCGACATTGATGAAATCCCATGGTTTGAAAACGAAAGGCAACATCTTGTTAACTCATTGTAGATAATTTTTTAATATATATTTTAATGAAAGTACACTTTTCCTATACATCTTTTATGTTTTTCTGTATTAGACTCATATCCATACAGAAATGG
>NC_136948.1:16389227-16391727 GCF_949987615.1 Pollachius pollachius | reverse complement strand
CAGAGAGTAAAAGAGAGAGAGAGAGAGAGAGAGAGAGAGAGAGAGAGAGAGAGAAGGAGAGAGAGAGAGAAGGAGAGAGAAAGGGAGAGGGAGAGAGAAAGAGAGAGGAGAGAGAAGAGAGAGAGAGAGAGAGAGAGAGAGAGAGAGAGAGAGAGAAAGGGAGAGGGAGAGAGAGAGAGAGAGAAGAGAGAGAGAGAGAGAGAGACAATAGGAGCCACTTGCTGGAGTGCGACCTACGCGGGTTCAAAACCATTCACACCTGAATTATGGGGGTCTTTTTTATATATTCTTAAAACACATCTGGCCCTCTTACGACCCTGTTTCCTCCCCTCTCGAGGGCCCCGTGTTTAGCCCGCCCGCTCGGCCCTCCTCAGTGGGAGAAGAGGCTCTTGACATTGATGTAATGCGGTTGGCAGCTGCTTTCGCCCGGATGAGGGGATGGAGGGGACGGGTGGGTGGTGTGTGGTGGGGGGGGGTTGGGGATCAGGGTTGAGGGGTCAGGATGTGCTCGGGCCCCCCTCGAGTGGGCCCTAAGCTGCTTGCCCTCCTCTCACCCCCCCCCCCCCCCCCCCCCCCCCCCCGTCTCACCCTCCTACCCGCCGACCCTCACACCGCCCTCCGCCAAACCTCCTCTCATCCACATCAACCACCGCACACACACCCCCCATCTGTGCCCGCCATAGCCCCCACCCTCCCCGCGCCCGCCCGCCCCCCCCCTGCCGTGCCCACATCCCTCTGGCACACACTGCACATGATACGCTATTCCCTTTGATTCTCCCTCGCTCCCACTCCCCATCGCTCCGTCACTCTCTATCTCTCTCGCTCACTGCCAAAGCAAGTGTGAAATGAAAAAAAGCCCAAAATGTACTTACGATTAAAGATATACTAGAGTAGAGAATTGTGTAAACAGAGCCGGGTAACATTGCAGATTTGCAATCAAATTGATAGACAAGAATAGCTTAAATTAACTTCAAATCCTCCCTCAACCCTCTCATGATGTGATCTCAAAAAGAGGGGAAGGAGAGTTAGGAAACAAAAGGGTAAACACCACCTGTTTGTCCTGCACTATGTTGGGGATAGGTCCTTTGCTGGCTTGTCATGAAGACGCAGGACATAAACAAGGGAGGAATAAAGAGTCGGGATGGGGGGGGGGGGGTAAATTGGCATCAGAGTATAGGAACGGTGGGCTTGCGTTGATGCGTGTGTCATTATCAATTCAGGAGGTCTGTGTATTTTACATGGGTCATACGTTTGCGTGAGGACATCATCACTGGAACTCATATTCCGTAGGACATGCACGATAAAACCCTGTTCCTGTTTCATCGCCGGGAATGCTATTGGACACAATAACATGCGAGTACAAGTGAAATGCAAGCATTTCTTCAACACACATTTCTTACGATTGCAAATGGTTCTGGACGCATACCTAAAGAGTATCATAAAAAAATCATGTTTTTGCAGGGGTTTAATCATGGCTGTTCTATACCCTCAAACCACACAACGAGAGAGAAGCTGCTACACCCTAAACTCCTCGGTGACTTCCAATACGCACCGCGCACCTTGAGGAAGTCCAGAGCCCACGTCACCTCACAGGACACAGGGAAGTACCAGGGTTATTCTACCCTTGTGCGCTGTGGACTTCCTCCTTTTTGTTTCCTCATCAAATATGGAAATGTGTGTTTCAGTCGACAGACTCTACGCAGAGGGGGGCTGATGGCATTGAGGATTTTTCAGGGGGGAGGGATGGGGGACCAGGGGGGATGGGGTGGTGGTAGGACGTGGCAGGTTTTTGATGAATGCAACCTTATCTGGATTTGCACATGGAGCACCACGGGGGTGGACGGCCGTCTGCTCTTGCACTCGGATTGTTGCTCTTGTTCTTCCAGGTTCTCTGTTTTGTCTCCTTTTCCCCTTGATGTGCTCCTACTGCGATGCAATTCGCTAGCTACCGCCGTGTACATCCCCCGCCTTTTCGACTCCTTTACCCCCCACACCTTTCTTTACCTGCTCCTTCATCTCTCCCATCCCTCGCCTTCTTCCCCACTGTCAAAACCCCTCGTATCGGTGGCTTCGCTCCCTCCTTATTTCCATGTCTCATGTTAACCCTGTGTTCATCCTTCTCCTCTTCTCCTCTCCTCCTATCTCCTCTTCTCCCGACAATACTCCCACTGTCGTTCCACCACTACCTGGCCCAGTTCCAATGCTTTTAGTGAGCGCTATCTGTCAAGCTATGAATAATACAGGCCCAAGGCTGGCGCTAGCCTGCTAGCTAGCTATGTGGAATCCAAATGAGGTCTACAGCAGCAGGAAGAGAACACTTGACTTTTAGCTTGGCAACACGTTCTCCCTACCAAGACAGGCAATTACTCAGCCCACAGTCCCAGCTGCAGCCGTGGCAATCATAAACGCTACCCCTCACTTCCCCCCAGTCTGCGCAGACACCGAGACGCACCCACACACACACAAAACACACACGTGCGCGCACGCACATACAGTACAT
>NC_136948.1:16378787-16386527 GCF_949987615.1 Pollachius pollachius | reverse complement strand
CACCCTCTCTCTCTCTCTCCCTCTCTCTCTCTCTCTCTCTCTCTCTCTCTCTCTCTACTCTCTCTCTCTCTCTCTCTCTCTCTCTCTCCCCGCTCTTATTCTTATTTTGTATATTATAATAAATATATAAATTAATTAATTTATTAATATCTTAATTTCTCCCTTTCTTTCAGTTTGGAGCTAAAGCATATCATCCCTGATGATATAGTCCACTAACCATGATTAGCATTAGCATTACCCCCCTCCCCACCCCCCCCAACACACACACACACACACACCACACACACACACACACACACACACACACACACGCACAACACACACACACACCCTCCCTCCAACTGCACCCAGAGAATAAAGAAGATGAGCTTGACTGAGATTGGATATCTCATCACAAAGATATACTTCACTTTGCCTTTTTTTCCCCCTATTATTCTCTTCTTCGTCTGTCTTTCTTTCATGGGGTAAACCCAACCGTGTAATTGAGAGGGCGTGAGAGAGAAGGAGAGAGGAGTGGGGTTGACTTTTTGTATTATTTTTTTTTACAGATTTCCTGCTTGAGACCGTACTACAGCTGATGGGGGACAACTGCGTTTGAATATGCAATCCTAAAAGCATAAACTGCAATATGACATACATTGAATGTCAATTCTCCACAGACCACATCCAACGCAAGCCATTTGAAACCTTGCACTTAAATATTGTAAGCGGGAACATTTTGACCAGGGATACCTGCAGCGTTTGACCAGGGATTCATTGTGTGCCGATTTCCAGGTGTGGTCCTTGCAATCAGCTATGAGTCCTTCGCCTTGCCTTCCTTCCTATTGATAATTACAGTCCATGGTGTGTTGTGTGTGCTCATGCATGTGTGTTTCTGTGTGGGTGTTTGCAGCTACGTGCCAAATTAGTTGATTTGTGATTTACTTCTCTCACACACACACACACACACACACACACACACAGACACACAAAAGTGTGCATGTGTCCACTTTTGTGTGTCTGTGTGTGTGTGTGTGTGTGTATTTGTGTGTGTGCGTGTGTGCTTGAGGTGGTAACTCTAGGCACAGGCACACACACACACACACATACATACACACACACACATACAGAGAGGAGCATCAGCCCCCGCAAGGGTTTAAGGGGGGGGGGGAGGGGGGAGGGGGAGGGGGAAGGGGGGGGGGGGGGGGGGGCAGCATTGAGCAGCATTATCGACATTATAGACGCCTGGGCTGGGAGATGGTTACACATTGATCTCCTGATTAATTACTATCTGCAGGCAGCAGAGAGAGAGAGAGGGAGGGAGGGAGAGAGAGAGAGAGAGAGAGAGAGAGAGAGAGAGGGAGACAGTGATAGAAAAACAGAGAAGTGGAGAGAGAGGGTTGGATGAAAGGAGGGGAGAAAGGTAGCAGTAGATGTAAAATGAAGTGGTAGGAACAGAATAGGTAGAAGGAGCAGAGAAAGAGAGAGAGAAAGACTGAGAGAGGGAGGGAGAGAGGGAGAGAGAGGGCGAGAGGGGTCTGCACACGGCGTGTTATCTGTGAATATCAGCTAAGGGCTACGCAGTAATCTTCCAGGTGGGATATTATTTATTGATATATAGGTGGGCAGGGATCCCTTATCTCTGCTGCAGCCAGCCCCTCACATCACAGCCAAGGACAAAATGAACTTCACACGCTCTTGTAGCACCGAGGCAACCATTCCATGGTCATCGGATGCACAGGAACAAGGCCACATATAGCTTTACAAATAAGTCTCACCATTGGTTAGAGCTAGGGCTCTGTAATCGCATTGGTGCCACGATCAGTGGAAGGTGAAGAACAAAAGACCCAAGTCGTGAACATGGTATCCATCGGTATAACATGGTTTCTTTTTTGGTATCGATGACTTGCATGTTGGAGTGGAAAAAAACATGTACAGAAGAGCCTTGTAGGTAAAGTGAGCCGACCCCATCTCCTCACTGATCTAACCGTCTCTCTAGAGACTCCAGATTATACTTTGTATTTTATCTGTAAGATCCTACAATGGTTATCATTTGAGAATGCCAACTGGTAAAGGTTGGATCGTCAGTTGAGTCGATTCTGGGTAATGTGGACAATTGACACCGGTTGACATTTTGAATTGCCTACTTGAAACCCAGGGAAGAAAAATTGAATATTTTTGGGAGTTCATTGTTTAATGTATGTATCTAAACCTTAGCGACAGCCATATATTCACTCAATCCTAGCGAACACTTGTCACAGGAGGGCTTTTTTTTTTTACAGCGTCAATAAAGCAGGAATACATCTCCTTTACACTTCCCAAGCTGAGGAACGTACCTTCGCTCGAACATTACATAAAACAAGAGTGATATTTAATGAACTGCTCTCTGTGCTGTCAGAGTTTAGACACTATGAACTAATACCTTTTAGTACTAAAGACATACCCTGTAGCATTTTTCTTTTATTTTGTTCTTGAGTTTTGTTTTTTAACCTACAATCTCTTCCCCTTGCCGTCATCGCTGAAGCTCAAAGGGGCAATCTCTATAATGTC
This sequence comes from Pollachius pollachius, assembly GCF_949987615.1. Taxonomy (NCBI): domain Eukaryota; kingdom Metazoa; phylum Chordata; class Actinopteri; order Gadiformes; family Gadidae; genus Pollachius; species Pollachius pollachius. Next base: position 16,383,998 of record NC_136948.1, on the reverse strand, counting down.
TTGTTGACAGTGCAGGGGGTTGAGGGATGATCTGGAAGATTTCCCATTTTGTTTGTATTTCCTTTTATCCACGTTCATGATCGTCAATGAAAGGTACAATTATCAGGGGAACAAATGTTCACTACAAACCTAGTTTTAAATGTAAGAGACTACAGTTCAAGTTTCTCAAACAGAGGTCGTGGTTTGATACGCTTCCTCTACAGCCCGCACTACGACATATCTGAAATGATGGTAGGCGCTTTATGAATCAATGTAAAATGATTGACTCTCTAATCCCTTATGATAATGTATAAAATAAATACTTGATACCAAATGAGGTTGAACCCCCACCACCACAACTCCAAGGATAGATCACAAGAAAAAACGATGCTATAACGTTCTAAATAAATTGACAAGGAATTAGCTCCCATGTTAAATGCCATCAAGTACACAAGACAAAAACAGAATCATTTAGCTGATCTTGTAAGCAGAAAAAGAAATTTATAGATAAATATTTAAAATATTTCAAACCAGAAAATTGATTGAAAGATTAGAGGACAAGAAATGCTAACGCAGTGCTGACGGTTCTGAAGTTATCCTACGTGTTGGCACGAGGGATCCCCCAGACTGACGAGACTAAAGGAGCTGGGCTATCTCTGTGCTCCTCGAGCACCTTTCAATAGCTTGCAGGGGAGAGATTGGCGAGGAAAAGGCTCAGACAGGCAAAGGAGTGAGATTTCAATTGTGTTCTGCCTTCACCTAAAACACAGGGTTCAGCAGGTGTCTGAGGGAGACATGTTGTGGAGGGAAGCGCTCGTGAGGGCCAGATGAAAGGTGATACTGTTACATAAGTGTAAAAGGCACCAAATGATTGTAGACTGTGGATGTTTGTGTGTGTGTGTGTGTCTGTGCATCTGTGTGTGTCTGTGTGCGTCCATGAATTAAACATGTTTCAACATCACTGACCTGAAGAGCTCAGTTAATGCTGGATCCACTGGCGCTAAGGGAAACAAAAGATGGATAGATAGATAGATAGATAGATAGATAGATAGATAGATAGATAGATAGATAGATAGATCAAGAAGATCGATAGAAGAGCATCAACCATACGGTATTGACATCATCACAATATCAAATGACAAAGTGAATTAAAGAATCTAAATACATTCTGAATCAGAGGAATTGGGCTGCTCCCGTACACGTTTCCAATGATTCAATAAATGTGATGGTGGCCTCAATCTAATTAACTTTGCCTCTGTGAAACTCCATCATAGTTTCAGTTTATTTAAAATAAAAATCACGCAAGTTGCCCATGTGAATGTGTACTGTATATGAGTGGCTTTGTATATAGAGAGTGGTGTCGTGAGAGTGAAAGACTGTATCAATGAGGGTGGAAAGTGTATAATGGCAATTGCAGTGTGACAGTGGGGTGGATTTGTATTTTTGTGTGTGTGTTTACACTGCAAGAGGGAAGGTCACCCTGAATAACGATATCATAATGATTGGAGTAAATGTGTTTATGCATGTGTGTGCGTGTGTGTTTGCGTGTCTGTGTGTGTGGGTGTGTGCGTGTGTGTGTGTGTGTGTGTTTATCAGAGCAGATACCTTTGGAGCGAGTGCGATGTCGTTTATCGTCTGCATCCACCTCCATCTGCAGAGGAGGAGCAAACAGAATGTTGAAATAACACATACACACACATACACACACACACACGCACACACACGCACGCACGCACGCACGCACGCACACACACACACACACACACACACACACGCCTTGCGCTTTAAGGACACAACTTTTCATTTAATATTGTATTGTAATAAAATTACTTAAATTATAGCATAATAACCCACTCAAAGAAACATCTCATCATGGGTCCAGCCACCTGGTGCAGTTGGATAAAAACATGGATATGGAACATTATCAAAGTTACCAACTATCTCTAGGTGGTGTGTCTGACCCCTGCATACACACACACACACACACACACGTGCACACACACACACACATACATGTGTTTGCACACACACACACGCATTCGCACATGTGTGCACGCACACACATGTGCCCGTGCATTCACATACACACACGTGCACGAACATACACAAACACACACACGCACACATGTACACAAACACATGCAGGCGCACACACACACACGAGCGCACACACACACTGCCAGTGCGTAAACATGTACACACACATAAACACACAAACACACAAACACACACACAAACAAACACACAAACGCAACACACACACACAGGGGGCAGAGCTTTCCCCCTGCACTCTCTCGCTGCTCTACTCTGGGCTCTATGTATGTCAGCCCCTACATGGCTCTCTCCAGAGACGCTCTTTGCTCTGCAACCGCCATGCATTCTTCAAAGCTTTGAGTCGTTGGCTGCCGTATTTTTTGTGGAGGGTGGGGAGGGTTTTCAGATGAGGGCCAAGTAAGTATGCGTCTGCGTCGTTGCGCTCCATTCGTAGGTCGGGTGGGCTTTGTGTGTGTGTGTGCGTGTGTGTGTGCGTGCGTGTGGAGGATGGGTTTGGTGCGTGTGTTTGGATGTTTCTTTTTATTAAACATGATTTATTAACGTCACACTTACAGTAGCTCTCTGCTCTTGGCCTGTTATGGTCTGTTTCTTTATGCCCATAAATGTTTGGCGGGCGGGGGAGGGTAGGTGGGACAGGAGGGATGAGGGGAAGGGGGAGGAGGGGGGGATCAAATGATGAAACGCAATAATACGTGATTAATCGTATTAGCGCAACCAAGAGGGACATGCTACAAGTATTACAGGACATGTACCAGGTCTCTGCATCTAGGTATTTTTTCTTTCTTTTTTACTGATTTGAAGCACAGCGGTTTCCATGGCGATAAGAGTGAGAAACTCCTACATTTGCTTAAAAAAAACCAAAAAAACATGTATATATGTCTTGAAAAAATGAAGTCATGATGCTTCATTCAAAAATAGAAACGCACCCGGTACATCATATATATGTGATGCTGTGTGCGTCTCTCTCACTGCACTGTCTGGTTAAAACCCCTTTCCATGATTTCATTTGGGGCAGATCGCATCCCTCTCTCTCTTTTCTAACTCCATCTTTTTCTCTCTCTCCCGCTTCCTGGATACTCAGCATAGGGACGTATTGGGGTTGTTTTGAAGGCCTTGTTACTGTAGCTTTCCCACCTTCTTCTTAGGAAACAGGAGCCCACAGGAATCTTAGTCCCATTCTGATCAACAAGGTTTTGCTTAGGTGAGCCAGCCTCAAATAATAACAAACAACTATAAATGACTGTGTACTGGGGTACAGAGATGACCTGACGAAGGACACACATCTCTAGAGATATATCGCTGTACAGTATTTTACAATGGGCTAACATATATCAAAAGGGGACAAGTCAGTGCATTTAATGCCACACAGACGAGCCTTTGGACAATTGATCAGTATCAATAGATGTATTATTTACTCTGCGAGCTTATACTGACACACACATATTGCCATCAAAGTATAGCAAATATTTCATCATTTGGTGCAATGTTTTTCCCCCCAAAGAGATTTCCCTCAAGCGACAAAGATTTGACTTTGGGATGAACAATATCCCAGATGAAGCGGCCGCAAATTTATGAAAAGCAAGAGGAGGCTCCATCCCGCAATGTTATAATACTTCCACATCAGAGCCGACATGAGCATTAATAACATCGCCCATGAATACACCGCCTAATTGAGACCAGCGCTTCTTCTTGGATCTCTAAAACGCGACGTGAGTGGTCGAAGCGCACGCATCCCAATTGGAATGCGGGCATATTACCGTCGATTGCAGGTGCTTTTGCTGTCGCTGTCGATGCAACAACAACATCAAAAATTCCATCGCTACGGAATGATTACCGTCCTGGATTTGTTTTGGGTTGTTTAGTTGCCGCCGCCTTCATCTCAACAGTCCCTTTAAGCCATGTATTTTCTTCTACAAAGAGAGCAATTGTGTGGAATTTGGTTATTATTACAAGGAATCAGCGAACATAACAGGAGCCGCAAAGGATTATTGTTAATGTGCACCGAGACGGATGGAGATTCATCACAAAAAATATGAAGCACACAGCTGTGTGTGTTCGTGTGTATGTGTGTGTTCGTGTGTATATTTCATTTGAGGAAGGGTGCAGGGAAGAGGGGGGTATTTTAATGTTTGTGTGAAGTGGGGGGATGTTGTGTGGGTGGGTGGTTTCGGGTGCGGGGAGGGGGTCGTGGAGGGGGGCTCGGAACACATCTGCCACAACAATTTGCGTTGTTATCGGCTTCCCTTTGTTTCACCTTGAAGTTTGGGGAGACTGGGTCTCAGGCATATGGAACCTACCTTCCCCAGCCACACACACACACACACACAACCACACACACACACACACACACACACACACACACACACACACACACACACACACACACACACACACACACACACATACATACATACACAGACACAGTCTCTCGCTCTCTCTCCCTTTCACACATGTCTCTCGCTCCCTTTCACACATGCATGCACACAAACACACACACACACAAACACACAAACACACAAACACACATACACACACATAAACACACACCTTAAGCTTACGCCACATACAGACCCAATCATACACACATACATTCACACACACACACACACACACACATACACACACAATAACACACTTTCACATTGATATGCGTGCAGTGTGATAGCAGGGAGCCACCAAAATGGGGGATGGCATTATCAAATTCCGTTGCAAACCGCTATTTATGCCATGCATCATCTGGTGACAGCAAACATACATGCCACCCTGACGCTTAGGGAATCTGAATTGGTGTGAAGGGGGCGTGGAGATAGCATCGGAGTGGCTGCAGAGAGAGAGAGAGAGAGAGAGAGAGAGAGAGAGAGAGAGAGAGAGAGAGGGAGAGGGAGAGGGAGAGAAAGAGAGAGAGAGGGAGAGGGAGAGGGAGAGAGAGAGGGAAACAGCATGAGAGAGAATATACCAAAAGAAGGAGAGAAGGATAGAGAGAGAGAGAGAGAGAGAGAGAGAGAGAGAGAGATAAAGCAAGAACCAAAAATTAAGGACAACACAGGGAGCAGAGGGTGAGATTGAGTGAGAGCGGAAGGCAGATAGAGAGAGAGCCAGAGACAGAGAGAGACAGAGAGGGGGAAATGTGTGCATGTGTGCTTGTGTGCGCATGTGTGCGTGTGTGTGCGTACGCCT
>NC_136948.1:16358787-16368787 GCF_949987615.1 Pollachius pollachius | reverse complement strand
CCAGTATACACTCCCCCCGCCATAGATTCCCAGCTGTACATCAGACACAAACACAAATGATTCTTCTGAGGTAAACACACGTTGTAAGTACAGACACACACACACACACACACACACACACACACACAAAAAAAAGAGGTGTGCACACAAACACACGGCGCTGAAGCAGTGAGCACACGTTCAGCAGAACTTGCATTCACATTCAGAGGCGCACATAGACACTCAGGCAAGCTAATGGGCAAACACACAGACCCTGCATCACCGCAGGGGAGAGGAAGAGAGAGGGAGAGAGAAAGAGAGCTAGAGAGAGAGAGCTAGAGAGAGAGAGAGAGCGAGAGAGAGCGAGAGAGAGAGAGAGAGAGAGATAGAGAGAGAGAGAGAGCGAGAGAGAGAGTGAGAGAGAGAGAGAGAGACAGAGAGACAGAGAGAAAGAGAGAGAGACAAATACACACACACACACACACACACACACACACACACACAGAGCAGAGCAACAACCAGGCTGCCATGCACACACACACACACACTCACTTCTCCAGGGGAAGGCTCCCCACCCCTGCTTTTCATCCAAACACATTTGTCACTGACACAGCATCACACAGCGCCTGGCTATTCTGTTGAACCCAAAGAAAACACATACACATATACAAACTAACACTTTATATCAATAATATATACTGTCCCGTCTCCTTAGCTCCTCTCATTGTGGAAAACACTTTGGGACTATTGCACATACATTTTTCGAGGTCAATTTTTATCCATAGTGTTAAAGCGGGGTTGATGATGACATCACTAGGCTTTTCAAAAGTAAATAAGCACTCAGAACCTGTTATGTGCATATGATTTTACGTTTCGTTGTTCCTTTTGTAATATTAGTAGAATTTTGTAGCATGCTTTTAGATTTTAATGAAACAATTGTATTTCATTGTTTGGCCGCATAGGCCAAACATAGGCCGTCATCCCAGAGGTTTCAATGCAAGTTTGAGTTGTAGTCAAGAGTAAATGATGACTGCAACACTTATAGTCCTTCTTGTCAGTTTAGTGTGAAGTACTGAATTACATGAGAATCATTTTGTTGTCACTGAATACCTAAAAGCTACTTAGAAACTATAAAATCATTATTAATAGAGCCCTTATAAATTCCATAAAGCTATTTTGTCAATATTGTCAATACTGGTGCTCAGATTTGAACTCTTGATGCTTGATAGGAGGATGTATTGATTAAAACATGACTGACACACACAGACACACAGATATCTGCCCCTACCACCACACCCACACACACACACACACACACACACACACACACACAAAAAAACAATTATGTTGGGGAAAAAAACAAAAAACAGGTGCCTAATGTGGCACTGCTTGCTAAATTTGATTGGGGGACTTTGCCAAAGTATCGTACCAGCCGCGATTAGCAACAAGCTCATTACAATGATTATCATCTTGGCACTGGAAGGCCCAAGCAAAATACCCATACACAATTGGACACAGTTAAAAAAAGGAACTGCAGCAACATATAAACAATAAAATGCAAGTGCGTACAGTTTAATGGAGTGTTTCTAAATATGTGTGTATGTACAGTATGTATACCCAGGCCGTTTCTGTGCACTTGTCTCTTTGTTTTGTTGCGACTGTGTGATTCCTAATATATTTTGAATTGAATTGGCAAGGCTCCATGTGTGTGTATGGGAGTGTGCATAGGAGTGTGCGCATCTGCATCTCATTGTGCAAACACGCAACCCTGTCTACGTGTGTGTTTTTTATACGTTCTGTCTGTGTGTGTGTTTGTGTGTGCGTGTGCAATGATACAGTAGGCCTGTAGATTCAAGAGTGTACCCGCGTCTCTCGGTCTATGTGCGTTATATTTATGTGCGTATCCGGTTGCGTATCTGGTATAAGGCGTGCCTGCGAGGGCCTTTCACCTTCAAAACCTGTTGTGGAATATGCATACGTGCGTTGCCGCATTCCCGTCAGTAGACTTGTTAGGCTGCTATCACACTGTGTAGCGGCAGACCTGCCAGGGTGTCACCTGATCGGAAGGTGTGATTTTCTTATGCATACGGGTGCGCGAGAGAGAGTAGCTTGAATACAATTAATACCACGCTGCTCGGATAAAACAGGGAGACTCTGGGATGTGCGTATGTGGCGTTGCACCACGGTATGCATGTTGTTCTTTATCACGTCGTCTACAGCATAGCATAGCAAGTAACAAATGTCATTCACATATACATACACGCGTTTTAAAGTGTCTAGGAGGGATGCTCGTTTGCGTTTGTGTGTTTGTCTTTGTGCGTGTGTGTGTGTGTGTGTGTTTGTCTGTGTGTGTGTGTGTGTGTGTGTGTGTGTGTGTGTGCGTTTGTGTGTGTGTGTGTCTGTATCTCTGTGTCTGTGTGTGTGAAGTGTGTGTTGGTATTTGTAAGTTGTATGCATGTGTATGTGGCCTAGATCACATAAGTGTGGATGTACATGCATGGCCACAAGGTTATGGGTGGGGTATGGGTCTGCACGTGCCTGTGTAAATGGGCTCAGGTGGATTGAGGACTCGGCAGATGGACATTTGGAGCAGCTTTGTGCCCTGCAGCAGGATACACACACATGTGTGCATGCACCCACACCCATGCGTGCACGCACTCACGCATACACACACACACACACACATACGCAAACATTACCAAATGTGGTTGCAATATTAACCTTGTGTAACCGTAACTCGGAGACACCATAAAAAAGTTGTCCTCAAGACCTCAAATTGCCCATCGACGATCCAATCCCATAATTCAACTCTCCAAACATGGAGCAAATTAAAACCTGCATAGCTTCGTTTTAATTTAGCCTTGATGGCGCTTTTATCTGTTTCTTAAAATTCCCCCCAGATAGAATAACAGCACCGAAAAAAACAGTAGCTCTACTAAAACTTCACAGCTTTAGACAATTTTCACCGTAATGTAATGAATGCATTAAGGGTATATATTTTTTTCTTTTTTTTTATGTAACAATGGATATTTGTTTACACCCTGCTAATTGTTTGTTTTTTAAACAAATTAATGTTAGCTTTCTCGATGCTTATTCAACACGGCAATATGTGTTCATTCGTTAATTTACCGCTAATGTGTCTTGCTTATGACCTCAGTGCCGGCAAAATCCTCGTGAACGGCGCATGAAAGTTATCAAGGCCCACAGCAGGTGCATGGCAGCGGCGCAAGAAGCATCACAGCTATCTCTGTATAAATACCCCAAGCATTTAACACACTTGTGAAAGTCAAAGGACCCCATTCAACAAAGATGAAAAAAAAGACTTGATTTTAAACGTACTCTGGTTCGAACAATAGAACCCTGATGTCAGCAGGGTGACCTCATTTTTAAGGCCAAAGACTTTGTTTCTTTTATCTATTACTCTGGAGCGAGGCGTTGGCACTCTTCACTGCCTTGTCTTCGGTCCCTGTAAACGGTTCCACCTTTTTCCACACAGAATAAATACAATTCTAACGATGCTCATCGAGTAACTAATTAACAAATTTGTGAAATATTTCTTCACCTCACGACTCGTCGCCTATAAACTAGAGGCGTTATCAGCCGCGAATCGAAAAACCCTCCCGACTCCAGCCTCTCGTTTCACAGCGGATCTCATGAAGATATTCAAGCGGTCGTCTGACGTCCACAGCGTCTGCGCCCAGACCATGACAAACGCGATGAAGAAGTCAACCTGAATCCGACTGGATGAAGAGCATACGGCCGCGGCTCTGGAGCCGGTGTGATGCAGCGACCCCCGTCGCTGCAGAGCTGGGGGTCACACAGGGGGCCGCCACGCACCGCCGTGCCCTGTCAGACCGCCCTTCAGGGGTCAGCGCTGGCGGGGGCGGGAACGGGCGGAGGCAGACGGCCCAAGGAGCACGTGCCCCGCGGTGGGGACGCAGCGCTTTCGGTATACGCAGTGTTTTTCCTGAAATTAAGAATTTGTAGGGTAGTCGCATTAGTCCGGGAGTTACGTTGATTTTTTCACCACGAAGACAATGGCTTCCTTTCGTTTGATTTAATATGCGTTTTGTATTTTATTTAGGTTTTTTTGAGGGCGGAGGACGGGTAGGGGGCTTGTCTCGCACCAGCTGCGGCATCGGAAGGAGGGGTGTGGGGGGGAGGGGGGGTGTTGGAAGGAGGGGGGGGGGGAATAGGGGAGGGGGGGGGGGAGCGACTCTGTTCCCTGAGGAGTGTCCTCTGCCAGCACAGTGCCACCGATCAGCAGCCAGCCAGCAAGCAATGCACTGACCTCACTCTCCTCAACACACACACACACACACACACACACACACGCCCATGCATCCTCAGACACACACACACACACACACACACACACACGCCCATGCATCCTCAGACACACACACACACACACAGACACACACACGCATCCTCAGACACGCACAGACGCTCACACACATGCAAATACACACACATACAAGCACATGCACACACAGACACACACAGCCACTCACACAGACATACATGCAGACACAGACGCACACAGACACTCACACTCACTCACACACACTCACACACACACACACACACATATCCTCGCCAGAGGCACTTGCTGTCCCCGTGTCTCCTTCCTATATACGCCAGCTGCCTGTCTTGCTACCAACAGAGCATGTCTGTCTCACTTTGCGTCTCACTCTCTTGCAATTCAAGTGCATTAATTTCCATGGCTTTTGACAAAAGGGAAAATGTGTGCTTATTATTGCCTTTTAATAAAGTAAAGACTGCAATGGAAGCGTGCCAAGATCTCTCTGCTTGCAATGGAAGGCTGGTTGCTCATCTCTGGACGTTACCTGCCCAGCCGCCTCTGCCATTGGTCTGGTTTGCATTCTGCCAATCAGCGGCATTTCTGTTTCTGTAGTTCTCTGTCTGTGTGTCTGTGTGACCGCCTGCCTGGCCATCTGCCTGTCTGTCTGCCAGCTCTGTCTTACCACCCGCTACTATGGGGGCTTTCAGCCGCTGTGCCGGCCTGTCCATCCGCCTGTCTGTTCGTCATCTGCTTGGGTCTATATTTGTCCTGCTGGTTACTGCTCGGTCTGCCTAGCTCATGGGCATGCTACTAAACTAGGAAGAGTCACCTTGTTTCCTTTGTCTGCAGTTGAGGCCAATTTTGTGGGGTGCCTCTATGTGGACATGCTGACATAGTTTTGTGCGCAGCCGAGCCTGGGGTAAAACCTCTAAGACCTCGATTTCACCTCTCACCTGATACCTCAACAGATACATTTCTAAACTTATGCCTCAACTTAACCATCTCCAACCTATAACCTAGCTGAAGCATCTCTAACCTAATACCTTAAGTCAACTATCTCTAACCAAATACCAAATGAATCATCTCCAACCTAATACCTAGCTTAGGCATCTCTGACCTAATACCTTAAGTCAACCATTTCAAACCTAATACCTAGCTAAAGCATCTCTGACCCAACACCTTAAATCAACCATCTCTATCCTAATACCTAAAGAAATCATGTCTAACCTAATACTTCAACCTATTCGTCTCTAACCTAATGCTTCAACCTAAACATTTCTTACCTAATACCTAAACTTGATTCTCTCTAATATAATGGTAACCATCTTTAACCTAATACCTACACTTAACTCTCTCTAATAGAAACGTTACCATCGCTAACCTAATACCTACACTTAACTCTCTCTAATAGAAACGTTACCATCGCTAACCTAATACCTCAACATAACCATCTCTTACCTACAAGGGCGTGTACATCGTGACATCAGAACGCAATGATCACCTAATTATACATTCTGACGAACCAGCTCTACACCTACACTCAACCACGTCTAACACAATACCTAAACGTAGCCATCTCTGACGTAACATACATACTTAACCCTAACCTTGCCAAGCCTAGGATAATACACCTAGTATATCCAATATTTTCTATTTAGTATCTTTCATTTCATCATACCTTTGCAAGTATCCCATGAATGTGTTTCATTATTCATTATTGACTCTTGATAAATCAGTGTCTTTCTTCAAGAAGAATAAATAAATCAGGGGGACATAGGAATGTCCAGGACATTCTCATCCACATACACTTTGAGATACATCCAGTCTTCTTAATTCTATAATCATTTGGTTTTCCTGTCAGTAGAACCAAGTTAAGGGCCAATCTCCTATTGACTGTGATTGATTTTTCTGTTCCTTAAGAATAAACTATGTACATGTGTATTTCTTTCCAGCAGGCAATAATGATATGAACGATTGCTACGACTCCCAGCGTTCTACTCATGCATTTGTTCTCCCCGTCTCCTAACTCTTGAGCCATGTCGAGCTCTGTGGCTGGTTTCATTGTTGTTGCTGTTGTTGTTTTGCTCCAGAAGTAATGCGTTGCCGGTTCCTAAGCCTATCTTCTGGGTAAATACTGACTTTTCATTCACTGTGACAGAGAAGACTGGCACGCTTTCCATTCACAGGCTTAGTCATCGCAATCATCGGAACAACTTCCTGTCGTCATCTACAGCTTCCGGTCGTCCAAGGGGCTGATGGAGAAGGAAGGTTTATTATTTGCTGAGAGCTTCTCTCTGTCTTCTTCTCTCATCCTCTCCCTCGCTTTCTCTATTTCAGACCCTCCCCCAGTGTCCTCTTTTGTTTAGCACGAGTTTGCAGCGTTGGACGACCGGCTTCTCTCAACCAGAAAAACTCTGCCTGACTCTCTCGCTCCACAGTCAAGGGCAGCACTGATAGCGGTAGAACAAAAGGGAGGGGGAGAGAGACGGCGAGAAACAGAGAGAGAGAGAGAGAGAGAGAGAGCGAGAGAGAGTGGGGGATTCTTGCTGTGATGTCTGGAGCTGACTGTAGTATGTCACAGCATTGTGTGACTTGTGTTACAATAGTGAGGAGCAGTGACTTTTGACCCACCCGTCTCGCCACAGGTGGGAGAGCCAGAGTCTGTGTGTGTGTGTGTGTGTGTGTGTGTGTGTGTGTTTTTGTGTCTGTGTGTGTGTGTGTGTGAGAGATAGATATAGAGAGACGGTGAGGGATGGGAAGCTGAACCAAAAATAAACAGCACGAATGGTATGGATTTATCGAAGCATCTATGTTTTTAGATATATTTAGATTTATTTAAATCTTTCTATATAATTTGACGCTACAAAAGCATTACCATAACATAGCCTACTTACCGAACATTACCAACCACAGTGTTAAAAAAGGACGTGTGTGCTTTTGATTTCTTTAAATCTCTGTAGAACGACACATTCCTTTCTTCCTTCTAACACCGCACAATTTGAGTGTGTGTCTGTGTGTGTGTGTATGTGTGTGTGTGTGTGTGTGCGCGTGTGTGTGTGTGTGTGTGTGTGCGTGTGTGTGTGTGTATTTACAGCCCCTCCCTGGCACAGAGCTCCCAAGGAGCACATCCCGTACCGCCGCAGCCAGCGCGCTAGCTAGCCGGCTAATCCCTATTGTGGGTTGGCCCAGTTAGTATGTCGCTGCCTGCTTCTGGAGGAGAGCACGTTAAACTAGAGGATGGGGGCCCTCTGCTATTTATAATGATAAACCCCGGCTCCGTGTTTCTGCCGCACCGATAGATGTTATCTGTGTCACTCTTTGTTTCTCCCTCTCCTTCCCTCCCTCCCGCCCTCTCTCGCTCTCTCTCCCTCGCTCTCTCTCTGCTCCCTCTTCCTCTGTTCTCGCTCTGTCTCCCCTGACACGGTCTTTCCTTCATGTTCCCTTCCCGTTCCCGGTGTCCTCGCGGTCGTTCCTAGGCTACGTCTTCTTGTTTTTGTGCTACACTGTCTCTCTCCCTGCCCTCCCTCCCTCTTTCTCTGCTCCCACCACCCACCAACCCTCCCCGCTACCCCCACCCCCCCCACACACACACACCCTTCTATGTGTTGCCCAGATGCAAAGGAGACAGCTGTGTTGCGTTTTAAAGTGTGCCAGTTCAAACCGAGATGCATGGCATCTGCTGTTGGCAGAAAATAACAATAATATCCAACCCCCACTGTAGCCATCCATCCCTTTCCCCTGTCCTGTCTCCCTGTTTCTCTCATTTTTTATCTCTCTCTCTCTCTCTCTCTCTCTGCCTCCCTCTCTCCCTCTCCTCATGTCTCCGTCTCTGTCTTAAATTTCCGAATCTGAGACGTGATGAAAGACAACTGCAGTCCTATCGGTCCAGATGGGCTAAAACGCTGCAAACAAGTTCCATTTCCAACAAGGCTCGCCTACATTTATAAAACCGTGAACCACTGTCAAAAAGAAGGCAACGCCACGTGCTAGTGAGGGCTTGTTAGCCCCGTTGGTACACAGAAACCTAGCCGACTAACTAGCTAGCAACCCGAGTTGTCATCTAAATGAGGTCCCCACTGATTCATAATGCCAATGTTTGTTAGACATGATGTAGAGATGCCGGTGATCAAGCTAACAAGCTAAGCGTACTGGGTGGCTGGCTGGCATGCTACTCGGTAGCTGTCAACAAAGAGATTGACAATGCCGCCAGCCAGCTTGGGACCTCATTTAGGCCGGCTAATCAGGCTGCAGCGCGGTGCGTTGTGTTAAGGTGGAGCCCTCCTGGGACCAAAGCTTTGGGAAGCAAGGGGGGGGGGGGGAGGATGTCTCATCTGGTCTAGCCAGGGAGGATGCACCCAAACAGGGCGAGAGGAGGGGAGGGTGTTGGGAGGGGGGTACAGGGAGACAGCAGCAGGCTGTGAGAACCAAAGCTGTAATTAGGTGTTCTGAGCCTCACGCCCACATGCTTCATATAAAGACAGCCCCCTATGGCCCAGCACCCCACCCCCACCCACCCAGCACCAACACCAAGCAAATGGGCTCCCTGGTGCCTGAGCATTGGTGCAGAGACACACACTTCCGCACACACATACACACAAAAAAAACAAACGCACGCACAAACACTTTCAAACAAACACACAGAGACACACGTACAAGCACAGGATTTGATCGTGGGAGGGCTTGCGCACACACTGACAGCATACAAACACATCGAAACCCAAAACACCTTATTCCCAAACGATCACGAAGTCACAAGACAAAGGGTCTGGGAGAACACACAGTTTAATGCACATTCATAATTTAAGAGTAGATTTATAATAATGAATAAAACGAGTTTGCTAATTAGCATACCCAGCATATGGGAATGTGCAGGGATGGCACCAAACAGAAATAGGTTTCTCACGGCTCTGAAGGAGAATTGCTCCATTGTACGTCATTTAAATGAGCGAAAAAAAGAAACGCATTTTGAAATATTTTTCGGCACCCGAAATAGAAACTATGCGCGCCCACCGAAAATCAATCCAGCACAGTATAGGAAGAAGGGAGCCGGCTATCTGCACAGAAAGCCTGTCTACCCCATCTCCCTTGGTCCGGGAGAGCAGAACAGAGGCACACTGGCTTTCGACCACGGCAATTTTAATCAGCCTTTTTCACACTTCATTGGGAATTCATCGCTGCCTTCCCCCTTCAAACATTGTTTGGGACAGTTATCAGCGGCAGGCAGCATATCCGGTAATTATACATGCAAGGTAATGCTGGGAGCCCAGCTGAATATTTCAGCCAAACGCGTGTGCCGCTGAGAGGCCCTGGAGGCTACAGCTGCTTCGTAACGCTCGGTCTTTGGCCGCCATCATGGAGGAAACACTGTCTGGGAGTGCCATCCACGAACTAGCCCGTTTGAGCGACATGCTAACTGCGGCTCTGCCGGGGATGCGCTTACATTGCGTGATGCAACGTGATTTGCATTACAATCAGGCGACTTTTGGTGTTGATGAAGGATCCCCCTTCCAGAAAAATAATTTGAAATCAGGTTTTTCCTCGCGCCTCTACGTGAGATGCAGGAATACGCGTGTGTGTGTGTGGGATGTCTTGTTTCCTTAGCACAATCTTCTAGATTAGTTTATTTCTGATAGTTCAATTAGTTTATATAAAATGTGACTCTGAGACAAACACACATCAAAAACACATCAACACAACTGCACACACACACACACA
>NC_136948.1:16351287-16356287 GCF_949987615.1 Pollachius pollachius | reverse complement strand
AATAGTCAGTAGCTCCAACCTCTGTTATTTTTTGTACTCCTATTAGGTGCGCTGAGGCCACATATTTGCTTATCATACAGTATTTACAGTATTTATTTATTCATCATTTGCTTTGTTATTGTACGCACAATTCCCTAATTTCCCCATCCTCCTCTCTGTGTGGTATATTGGGGATTGGATATTAAGCCTCTTGTGTGTGTGTGTTTGTGTGTGTGTGTGTGTGTGTGTGCGCGTGTTTGTGTGTGAGTGTGTGTGCGGGCATCACGAGCATCTGTGTGTGCAAGTGTGTGTTTGTCTGGGTATGTGTGTGTCTCTTTGGGTGTGTGCATGTGTATCTGTGTGCATCTGTGTGTTTGCATGTATATCTGTGTGTGTGTGTGTGTGTGTGTGTGTGTGTGTGTGTGTGTGTGTGTGTGTGTGTGTGTGTGTGTGTGTGTGTGTGATGCCATCTCTCCATCATGTCTGGGCCCAGCAGCAGCAACAGCAGCAGCAGGGAAGGGGGGGATGTTTCGTCTCCTGTTATGCAAGATGGAAATGAGTTTGCCACGCTTTGCTGTAGCTGAGCTATTTTGGAACGTCTCACGTCGGAGGGAGAGGGAGAGAGGGAGAGAGAGAGAGAGAGAGAGAGCGAGAGAGAGAAGGTCTCACATAGGAGAGAGAGAGAGAGAGAGAGAGAGAGAGAGAGAGGGGAAAAAAAGGAAAAGCGCTAGGCTGAGCAGGAAAATTAGGTCACTTACACGAGCGGGGCAGCGCCTTCTTTGGGGAAGGCAGTGAGCAGACGACAAAGGGCCAAGACGAGAAGAGTAAAACATGTAGGGGTGTTTATTCAGGGCACGGAGTACACAGGTAAGAGAAGGAAAACGAGACGCAGCGCCGCAGCTTAGCGCGTCGCGGGAAAGCAGGGAAGCGTTTTAATAGGGCTCCGGGTGATGACCTGAATACATACCCAGCAGCCGTCGCTCAAGACAAGCACATCCAACGTAAACCCATGTTTGTGGAAAAGGTGTGTGCTAGTGACATGGATGCCTTTGTATATTTGCAATGCAAATGTGTATGTAGGATTGTACCCTGGAGTGTTTATGTGATTGTGTTGTTATTTACAATATATACTGTATGAACGTGTGTGTGTGTGTGTGCGTGTGTGTGTGTGTCTGTGTGTTTGTGCGCGTGTGTGCGCGTGTGCGTGTGTGTGTGTGTGTGTATGTGTGTGTGTGTGTGAGAGGAAGCTGGTATTAAAATAAACCAATGCTTTGCCTCTACAGTCAACATGGGAACCAAACCTGTTTGTTATCTAGGGCTGCCGAGGTACAGAGAGAAACTAAACCACGCACACACACCCACACACACACACACACACACACACACACACACACACACACACACTAACACACCACACAGAGTCAGACAGAGAGGTCAGGGCCAGAAATGCAGCAAGGTGGCTTATACAAGGTGTGGTGGAGAGAGGCAGAGCGAAGAGAGAACAGAGAACAGAGAGACAGAGATCGAGACCGAGGAGCAAGGAGAAAAAGGCCAGGCAAGGAGATGCTACATGATGTGGGTCTGTGTGAATGTGCGTGCGTACATGTGTGTGTGTGTGTGTGTGTGTGTTTGTGTGTGTGTGTGCGTGCGTGTGTGTGTGTGTGTGTGTGTGAGTGTGGCTGCGCTGTCAGCGGTTTCTGGAGGACACATTTGAGGAGGACTGCAGGTGGCAGGTGGACGTGCCCTAGTTCGAGGCGCGGGGCTTGTGTCCCCCAGCACGACCCTCCCCCCATCCACCCCCACCGGCCCCATCGCACCCCATCCACATCCCCCAAGAGACAGACACACAGACAGAGACAAAACACCCCCGCACACACTCAGACAGGACACGCAATACGCGTCTTTGCACAGAGACAAGCACTCGCACTTACAAAGCGTTCCTCAGGTCTTTTTTGCCCGACCGCTGTATAGTCTGGCTCCTCCGGGGTCATATTTACATTCACAGGTCTCTGAGACATCAGCTTCCACAGCCTACAGACTACATATGCCTTGATCTTCTAATATCCACACCAATGTAGGCCTTCATAACCATGAGGAGACGACCGACTCAACGGAATGGAGTGTCGGAGGGAATTGTTTCCTTCGTGCATTCCAACCACGTTTCATTAAAGTGAATGGCTAATGAACAGTAAAAGGTTTCTAAGGTGTCTTTATTCTGCCTCACCTTCTCCCTCGTTGTCAATGCCAACCACAGCAGGATGAGTCAAAAACAATAAACAATCTTTCTTGATGTGGCAATACGATTTACTTTCACAGTCCCGCCTTGGCAGGTTTATGAAAGCATCCACTTATTTTATAAAATGTCATACTGCAAGAAGAAAATGATGCATGTAAATATATATATTAAGCACAGCGAACGATTGGAACTGAAATTTGACCAGCTTAAACATGGACCTTTCCAACAATAAAGCTGTTTCCAGTCAGTGGACTCATTTGACGCCCCGTTACAGCGGGACATCTTCAGAAATAAGTGTGCTCCAGTTGTTTTTTCTGATGCCATTTCACTGCTTCTGCTTTGGCTTTTCTGAGCTCATCCAAGCCAACCATTAGTTGTAAGAAACTGTTATCCACGTCATTAGTGGGTGAACAAAAGCTGTCCTCCTGCATGCAACACGAAATGATCGATCCCAGCTCAGTTTTTCAGTTTTCTAACGTGTGTGTGTGTGTGTGTGCGTATGTGTTGTCTTTTTGTTGTCATTGTTATTACATTTTTCCTATTTATGTACATGTGGACACACACATTGTCTGAGCCTCGGCGCATTGGTACACAATGCCCATGCTGTTTTTTTCGAGTGTCTCTTTGAATGTGTGTGTGTGTGTGTGTGTGTGCATGCGTGTCTCTGCATGTCTAGTGAACTGTCATTCCTAAATAGCGAGCGCGCCGCTGTCATGTGCTGACACTTCTCATTTGCTGCTGTCCTGTGAAACGGCGCCGAAGGTCAAAGGTCACGACAGAGTGCATCGGAGAGAGAGAGAGAGAGAGAGAGAGAGAGAGAGAGCGAGAGAGAGAGAGAGAGAGAGAGAGAGAGAGAGAGAGAGCGAGAAGGATGCGTCACCCCCGCCGAGCGCATCATGTCTGCCTGCCTGAACCGGCGACGCGCTGGCGTCAAACCCTCACCTCGCAGACGGCTCTAGTAAACAACAATAATACAAGCAGAGGAAGAGTCGAGACGCCCTCTGATACAGACAGGCCAACGGTCCCTGTGACTGCTTCCACGACCTGATTCCCACTGATTCTCAGGTGCATCTCCGGGGTGATCTGTCGTAACACATCAGCGGGACAAAGTCACCGAAATCATCACCGTCAACATCATCGGAACCATCAACCCCATCACCACCACCACCATCACCACTACTAACACCAACACCACCATCGCCCCCATCACCACCATCACCACCACACCATCACCACCATACCATCACCACCACACCAACACCACCACACCATCACCACCATTCCATCACCACCACCACCACCACCACCACCACCATCACCCCCACCCCCATCACCACCACCACCACCACCACCACCACCACCAACAACACCACCACCAACACCATCACCGCGGCGGTGCTGTCTGTCTTCGTAAATTAGCATGCAGAGTAGGAACAATGACATCCTAAATGGGGGTAGTTTCACAGTCTAAAACAATAACAATCAGATCAATGGGAGTAATGATGGACACATTGATAGCGTTGTTCCGCGAGCCCCCGGTGCGTCCCTCATGCGGACAATGCATTTCACTTTAGTTTACCGCTGGCCTGCTGACCGCCGGTCAGAGGCATGTACAGGAGGGAGCCATGCTCTGCACTCCAAACTGCACCCTCTCGGACCACTCCACCCAGCCCTTCCTCCTCCTCCTCCTCCTCCTCCTCCTCCTCCTCCTCCTCCTCCCCCTGTAGGGCTTCCTTTCCTCTAGACCGGTGTCACTTTTCGTCATCAATTACCCATTAGACAGAGTCATATTCGCCCAATATTGCAGGCGTGTGACTGGGAGATTTTACAGTGATCAAAACCGACAAATCTGATTTAGGGAGCCGGCATAAATAAGGAAGCCTGCGCCCACCACAATCGCCCTGATGAATAATGGATGCCTGTTTTGTAATCATTTTCCAATATAGCGACACTGTGCTCGGGAATGGTGCAACAAGGAAGTGATTACTATGTGTCCAACCTTCGCACCCTCCTGCCACTGTCCCTAAAACACACACACACACACACACACACACACACACACACACACACACACACACACACACACACACACACACACACATACACACATACACACAGACACATACACGAACATGAACACACACACACATGCAAATATACACATGCACATACACACATATGCCTACACCCGCACACACGCACACACACACACACACACTGAGTGTTCACACACTGAGTGTTCACACACTGAGTTTGCGCTAGCAGGACAATGGATATGGAACACTTCTCCACAGGTTATGACACCCAGGTGTAAAACACGGACACGACACACGTGCGCGCGGATAGTTGTGCGTGTGCGTGTGTGCGCGTGTGCGCGTGCGTGCATTGTGATGGACGCAGCGCGACGATGTCATCTTCTTACTCAAATTAATGACCATGAGAAATGTAATTAGGGAGCCACAACACAGGGGGCGGCAGGGTCGCGGCGCAGAGATGATACGACACGATTTTAAACGGCGCTTCCCATGCTCTTTGTAATATTCTTCAAGCCGCTCTGTTGTGCCTCTAATGGGAAAAGGCCAAACCAGGTTATGAGAATCCTTATTTACAGCAGGCTGCCTGGCTGTGAGAAGTAGGTCATGCAGCATATCCTCCCATGGAAGAGAGAGAGAGTGAAAAAAAAGAAACTGTCCCCGCACCATTTAATACTTTCCTTTTGAATGTGTGTTTCCTTTCACCGGCACCGCGTGGAAGGACACAAACAGACAGGCTGTGCGCGGGGATC
>NC_136948.1:16333787-16346287 GCF_949987615.1 Pollachius pollachius | reverse complement strand
TTGGTAAATCCAATATTCAATGAGTGATATAAATGCATATCCTACTGATATTGGCACATTTACAAATGGGTAACCGTACACTTTTTAAAAAGCCAAGCAGAAGAAAATGAAAGGCACTAGGATTCAGAGCCTGATCAAACAGACCTTTCGCAGGTTCAAGATTCCTTGTTGAACCAACAACCCTTTCCACTCCCACAGTTATTGTAACTTATTGTTTAATTCACTGTTATTCACTGTTCCCGGCTACAAGCCACACAAGCTCCTTCCCCGTTCCAGTGAGTAATGAAAAAAGTTGACAAAAGTAACTCTCTTAGGTCTTTGTTTGTCTTGAGCGGTGAGACAAAAATGCATGTTGCAATGCACCTGGCTTCTACTGTGTGTGTTTTTGCCACCCACAGACACACACACACATGCACACACGCGCAAAAACATGGACATTCATACACAATAACACAGAAAAATGTTTAAACCAATATGTGGGTTCAAATCCCTGTGTTTTGTGGGTGTACGTGCGTCTGTACACTTACCTTTGTAAAAACATTCAGGGGGATTAATGTTTATGTATTTGTTTGTTATTTATCATCAAACAATAGTGATATAAACCAAAGCTGTTCAGTAACTGCTGGCTTCTCATAAACTTATTTCCATCCCCTCATTTTTATTTGCCTTTGTGTTAAAACACTTCTAAATGTTTTTGTTCTGGTACGCACTGAGCACACAGATCATCCTGTTCCAAAAACAAATCTCTGCTGCTAAATAAATTATTTGAAAGATAGCTGTGGTCTTACTTAGAATGTGACATTTTTTTTACAACAAAAATAGTTTCATTGTGCAGCGACAAAATATTTTTGTATTTAGGCAGGGGAAAGAGAAAAAAACTATAATGATCATGTATCATAATAATTATTGTTATTATTATTACTGTTATTATTGATAACTATTTTGGCTTGTAAACTGTCTGAATTAGTTGGTTCGATTCCCACCAGGGCATCATTTTGGAATATGCATATGCTTCGGTTAGCACAAGACACTGGCTATAATCATGGCGCCAATTATTATAATTATCAACACAGCCAAATCAAATAATAGACACCAAATAACAAAAAACAACAACGCAGTCCCAGGGGGGCCGAAACGGTCACAAAACTTTTGAAGGCGCATTCTCTGTCAGACTCCGGGTGAACCCGGCATTGTATCTGACCAAACTCGACTATCAGCGATCTCACTTGGACAACTCAACCGTGCACAAAAATAAACTACAAAAAACTGTTCAGCAGAAACAGCAATTAAAGAATATTTTGCATCACACCACCTACACACACAATACATAAAAGTAAAAGTAAACACAAACGTTACCAAATATTCCTCGTACTTCTTTTCGCAAATTCAAGCCACTGCACCAAACGCCTTTTTAAATCAACACTTCTTCTACCTGAGCCGCGGGCAACACCAAAGCAATCCGCCGGGAAGAAATGGAAGAACGTGTCTCCAGCAAACTTGTGGCTACGAGAACTCTCCCCTTCATCCAGCATGACACACTAGCAACCTCGCTAAACACCGGGTGTACGGCGAGGTTTCCCCTTTGGTCTGTGAACCTCATCCATTGTACCGATGACGTCCCAAAACACTCACAAAAGATCCACCTCAACGAATAAGCATAGGTCACCTACCAGTCACCGGGGGGTAGTCTTCCCTTTAACTTTTTCTCCTGCTTCCCAGAGCACCGCTCCTCTCCTCTGTATTTGTTGTTAAGTGTTGCTTCTCTTTTTCCTCCTTTTGTTTGTTACAGTCTCGCTTCCACCGCTCTCCTCTTTCTGTCTTTCTTTCTTTCTCTTCCCCAATTCACTCTCTGTGTGCTCACTGCAAAGTTCTGCCCTGCGCCCGCATGCAAATCATTTTTACGACTCGAGAGGCGGCTGGGAATGAAGGACGGCGGGAGAGCAGAGCGAGAGAGAGAGAGAGAGGGAGGAGAGAGAGGGAGGCTGGCTGGCGGAGGGGTGGAGGAGCGGAGATAATGGTTGGAGGCTGGCGACCAATGGGCCCCTAGCCTAATGGAAAGAGGGAATCAGGACACACCAATGAGGTGCAGCCTGGGAGGGGGGAGGAGAGAGAGAGGGAGCGAGAAGAGAGAGAGAGGGAGAGAGAGAGAGCAAGAGAGATTGAGAATGAGGCGAAGAAAGCAGGGATGGCGAGAGCGCAGCCGAGAAACACTGAGACTGAAACGCGGCTCGCGGAGGGAGGAGGCATCGAGCGGGCGGGAGAGAGAGAGAGAGAGACAGAGAGAGAGAGAGACAGAGACAGAGAGAGAGAGAGAGAGAGAGAGCGGGAGAGGGAGATCTGCTCACAGCGGATGTACACAGTAGGGGGAGAGAGGCAGAAACAGCACCAGCAGCCTCCCCAGTGAGACAGAGACTGCAGAGCCGAGTGGGGAGAGAAAGGAAAGCGGGAGAGGAGAGGAGAGCAGAGCAGAGGAATGGAAGGAAGGAAGGAAGGAAGGAAGGAAGGAAGGAAGGAAGGAAGGAAAGAAGAGGAAGAGAGGGAAGGAAAGACAGGACTAAAAGGAAGGGTGGGCGGGGGGATGGAGAAAAGAACGGCTTACCCTGGGTGCTGCTGCTGCTGCTGCTGCTGTTGCTACTGACATCCTGATGAACACTCTGCCTTGCAGACTCTGAACACACACACACACACACAGACAAACACACAGACACAGACACACACAGACACACACAGACACACGCACACACACACACACACGCACACACACACACATACACAGACACACACACCCCAGCAATGGAGGCGCACGCCGCGCTGCCGCTGAGACTAACCAATAACAAATACAACAAAGGGAAGGACTGCCAAGGCTGACTGGTATACCCTAAAGCAATTGTAGCTGTGTCTCGTATGTGTGTGTGTGTGTGTGTGTGTGTGGGTGCATGTGTCTACGTGCCCATGTTTGTGCGTTTGTGTGAGTGTCTGTATGGTGGGGCCGGGGGTATTTTCTTGGTGTGTAAGCCTGTGTATTTCAATGAGGGGAGGCGTGCGTACATACGTACGTGCGTGCTTCCGTGCATGTGTGAGTGTGTGTGTTTGTGTGTGTTTGCCAGCAGAATAGAACAGAGAGTGAGAGAGACTGAGAGAGAGAGACGGAGAAAGAGAGGAATAGAGAAGGAGAAAGAGAGAGGAGAGAGAGAGGGAGAGAGAGAGAGAGAGAGAGAGAGAGAGAGAGAGAGAGGGGGATGAAAGAAGCTTATGATAAAGGTTCCCTCTGTGTTCCCATTCCTATAGGCTTGGCTTGATATTCTCTCTCTCTTCCTCTCTTTCTGTCTTATCCTCTTTCCTTATTTCTCCCTGCTTTCTCCTTCCTTCTCTCTACATATTTATCTGTGCAATGGACATGTAGCTTGTTCTACCCTTAACACCGGAATATTCTCTCTCTTCCCCCTGTTCTCTCTCCGCCAGCTAATATCCCCCCTACCATACATACACAGAGACGCTCCCCCCCCCCCCCCCCCCCCCCCTCACTTATACATTTATTCAGGGCTGCAGACTGTCTGCTCCCACTGTTGGTTCTTCCCACGGGCCCTGGGCGATGAGAGGTGATGTGTGTGTGTGTGTATGCCTGTGTGTGTGTGTGTGTGTGTGTGTGTGTGTGTGTGTGCATGCTTGCTTGCCTGCCTGCATGCGTGTGTATGTGTAAGCCTGTGTATATGTGTGTGTGTGTGTGTGTGTGTGTCTGGGTGTGTGTGTGTGTATGTGTGCATGTGCATGCCCATGTATGTGTGTGTATATGTGTATGTCTGTGTGCGCATGCATGTATGTGTGTGTGTGTGTGTGTGTGTGTGTGTGTGTGTGGTGTGTGTGTGTGTGTGTTTCTGTGGATGTGTGTGTGCATGTTGGTGTGTGGGTGTGTGCGTTTGTATGTGTGTGTGTATGTGTTGTGTGAATATATGTGTGTGTGTGTGTGTGTGTGTGTGTGTGTGTGTGTATGCCCATGTATGTGTGTGTATATGTGTCTGTCTGTGTGCGCATGCATGTATGTGTGTGTGTGTGTGTGCTTGCCTGTGTGTGTGTGTGTGTGTGTGTGTGTGTGTGTGTGTGTGTGTGTGTGTGTGTGTGTGTGTGTGGTGTGTGTGTGTGTTTCTGTGGATGTGTGCGTCTGCATGTTGGTGTGTGGGTGTGTGCGTTTGTATGTGTGTGTGTATGTGTTGTGTGAATATATGTGTGTGTGTGTGTGTGTGTGTGTGTGTGTGTGTGTGTGCATGCCTGTTTATGTGTATGTATGCTTGTGTTTGAGTATGAGGGTGGGCAGATATAAGGGTAGATTTAGGAAAGGTGTGCCCAATCTTCCCATTCAAACCTTGTAACTTCCTGTGGTCCCTGTTAATTAGAGGTTGTTGATGTCAGCCCCCCCCTCATCTCTCAACCCCCCTCCCCCCAACTCCCTCACCATTCATGGGGTGGATGTTGAGTAAGTGGATGTGTGAGTGGCTCCATGATGAGTGGACCACCGCCCTCCCCCCCACCCAAAAAACAGACACACACACACACACACACACACACCTACACAAACAACACACACATCCCCCGCTTACCACACCTCAGTAGCACCAACAATCCACAAGAAGGGGGGGGGTGGCAATATTTACAATATAACCATGCTGGACCATAAAGAGGGTGCGACGTTCCAGAGGCGCTGGCGTGTGAATGAATATGGGAATAACAACAGAGTGATTTGCATATCTACCCAGATATGCAAAACGCAGGGAATGCTAATTTGGTCCAAGAGACATCATCATAATTAGATTACAAATTAGATTCATTCCTTACCGGACAGAGGTGCTAATTCATTCATTTCCTACCTAGTGGTGGTGGTGGCGGTGTTTGGGGTTCTCAATGAGCATGCTAGTGTGCCAAAATAAAAACCCTCATCCACTCATAACGTATTCAAATCAATTCCTGTTTACACATACATATTCAGGAGGAAACAGGGGAAGATATGGTCCTGTGTTTAAATATTTCTTTAATCCCGTTTAGCGGAGACGGGTTGGTGGAGGCGATGGGGCATTTTGTTTTGATCTTCCCTTTAATTGTAAACAAATCAAATGGCATGCAGCAGTATTTTACAGAACCAACAAGCAGGGCTCTCTCCAACAATGCTGCTAGGCAGCCGAGGGAGGCATGATAAGCACTCCGGTGGATTGGGACACAGATGCCCTTAGGCCGCTCAATATTAGCAATTTCAAATTCATATTTGGCTATGTTAATGCCAATCAAGCACGATTAATTTGCTGCCTATTCTTAAACAAACAAACAAAAGGACGGAATGGGCAGAGAGGGAGCTTGGTGTTGCGTTACGATAAGCATCACAGAGTTAGCATTTGCACTCCCTTCCTCAATGAATGCTAATATCTAGATATTTTATTATATACAAAAAAACAAATGGGAGACCTTTAGGATTCCTCACTTTCTGCCATCAACTATTGTGATTTGGTTTTATGTCTAATCATCACAGCAGGCTGTATTTCGATATTTATTCGTTTTATGAAAGTATCTAAATATCATACCAATATAAAGTTGCATCGTTACTCTACATGTGTTAAAAAAAAAACACGCAGATGCTGGCCTAGGAAGACCGCAAGAACAAGGAGGCGGTGGCGATTTCTGGACGGAGGAGTGAACAGCTCCCAGTGCTGAATACGGAGTGAGAGAACGAGAGCAAGAGAGAGAGAGACGGAGAAAGAGAGAAGGGGGGGGAGAGAGAGAGAGAGAGAGAGAGAGAGAAACGGGGGCAGATCTTGACGACGTCACACGCTTCAGAAGCGGCAGTGGAGTGGAGGAGAAAACGGGGAGGAGTGGAGACGGAGCCTGAGGAGAGAGGCAGAGGGAGAGCGAGAGAGCGACGGAGAGAGAAAGCGAGAGAGAGAGAGAGAGAGTGAGAGAGAGAGAGCGAGAGAGAGAGAGAGAGAGAGAGAGAGAGAGAGAGAGGGACCGAGAGTTCAACACGAGAAATTAACGGAGATAGCGTGAGATATTCTCACACGAAATAGTCGGCGGGCAGACCGGATTGTGTAGTGAAGCCGGGCGATACAGGGGACCAAACAAGGACTTCCGGATGCATCGTTAGTGGCATCACCCA
This sequence comes from Pollachius pollachius, assembly GCF_949987615.1. Classification (NCBI taxonomy): domain Eukaryota; kingdom Metazoa; phylum Chordata; class Actinopteri; order Gadiformes; family Gadidae; genus Pollachius; species Pollachius pollachius. The sequence continues at coordinate 16,340,148 of NC_136948.1, read as the reverse complement.
AATAGCCTATACTCCGCGCGAACCGGACAAAACCAAAATGAAACCGAGGAACGGGGCAAACATAAATAAAAAAAGAATAATAACGAATATACAAAAACTGGGATCTAAATCCATTAAAAATTATTAACTTTGTAAATGTGATAATTGATGAAAATGATATATTAAAAATTAGCTGTTTAAATTATTTCACATTGTTTCCTAAGGATGGGAAAACACATGTGGCAGACATTAAGCACAAGTAAGCCTAAACATTCTCCCACACAAGGACACACACACACACACACGCATGCACGCACGCACGCACGCACGCACACACACACACACACACACACACACACACACATACACACACACACACGCACACAGTCTCTCTTTCTCTCTCTCTATTATCTTTATCATTCATAAGACAAGGCTTCTCTCTCCCTCTTTCCCTTTTTTCCTCTCTCCTCTCTCACTCTCTCTCTCTTGCTATCTCCTCAATTACTCTCTCTCTCTCTCTCTCTCTCTCTCTCTCTCTCTGTCTCCTTCTCTCTCTCTCCCACACTTACTCTCTCTAACCCCCACCAGTCCCCACATCCATGGCATATGACCTTCTTTGGGGCAGATAAAGAATGTGCTTATCAGTCATGCAAATGAGGCTGAATTCATTTTCCACAACAGATGGCCCCATAGATAATGATGATGGAAGAGAGAAAATTAAATGTCTCTCGCTCGGTGACCATGGCAACCAAGCCTCTGCGGCGTAATATCAATAATAAGTGTGCCGCATAATAAGGTTGTCAGTCCTGTGCATCAGGACTTACAGTGCCAACGACAGGATAGGGCATGGGGCTGGGTGACGAGTGTGTGTGCGCGTGTGTGTGCATGTGTGCGCGTGTAGGTGTGTGAGAGGGAAGGGGGATAAATCTACTGGGAAGTTCAGACAACCGGTGTGGTGTGGAGCACCGTAGAAAGAAGATGAACTGAGGTCCCCCTGAGCAGCGACGCAGGCTTGACTTGATGAATAGGATTGCAGTCACTTCCGCTGAGCAATAAACCCCTGTCCCCGTTTTTAATTTGCCCCCAAAAAAAAAAAGGGATGATCGTTGACGTTTTGGTTACGGAACACAAAGAATGGACAGAAGTCACGGCTATCGGTACTCAGCAGCCTCTGTGAACCGCGTAGTTCGCTCCGAAACATCGAAGATCCTGTGGGGGGGGGGGCGAGAGGGTGTACGCTACCACTCCACCTAAGGTACAGGTCTAACGCACACCGATTTAGATCCTAGATGGTGTGTGTGTGTGTGTGTCCGAGGGAACATGGCCATGTAGATTTCTCGCCAATCACTGCGTGTTTTAGATAATTATATAGCTGATTTATGTGCTGCATTAGTTCCTTGCAGGGCCCAGGAAACAATGATTATTGCCCTTCCTATGGATTGGGCCGGGGAATTGAATTTCTATTTCTCCAAGATTGAAAAGAAAGGAAGGGAAGGAATGATTGAGCCAATTCAAAGAGAGAAATTGGGATTCCTTCTATATAAAACGGATTTGTGGCAAACACTATTTCCCACAGAAAGGACATCAACATTGTATATTTGTATCTATGTTTCTATGTATGTCTGTATGTATGGACATGTTTTGTATATATGTATATATGTGTATATGTATGTAGGTATGTATGTATTCATGAATTGTATTATTTTGTATTGTATTGTATATAATTATATGTATGTATTTATGTATGTATGTATAAATGTATGTACGGTATGTGTCTCGAATGTTGATTCAATGAACTTGCCATCTGTCTGTGTTGCAACTCATGCCATCCTGCTGTTACATGCACACATCTCTCAACCATGTTGTTTACTATCGGTATAGCAGTCTGTCTGTCCATCTGCCTTTCTGTCCTAGTGTTTATCCGTATATCTTTCTATATTTCTTTCTATCTGTCTGTCTGTCCGTCCGTTCGTCTGTCTGTCTGCCTGCCTGTGTGTCTGTTTCTGCCTTGTCTGTCTGTCAATATGTCTATTGGCCTGGCTGTCTGTCTGTGGTCTCAGCTGTACTAGGGTTCTTTCAAGGTCAGGATTCAAAATTGGCTGGGTCACACACTGCACACACGCACACACACATACACACACACACACACACACACACACACACACACACACACACACACACACACGCACACACACGCACACACACGCACACACACGCACACACACACGCACGGACACAGACACACACATACACACACATGAACGCACGCATATACAGTAATCCTCTTTTAACCGCTCTCTCTCCGTCTCTCTCTTGCTCTCTCTCTCTCTCTCCATCTCTATTTTCTCTTGCTCCCCGACATATCCTGTTCACTCAGTGCCTGAGTTAGTCACCACCGCCGTCGCCTCCTCTGTCTCCCTCTCTAATCTCTCTCTCTCTCTCTGCCTCTCTCTCTCTTTCTGCCTCTCTCTCTGCTGCTCTCTCCCTCTCTGCCCCTCTCTCTCTCTCTGCCTCTCTCCCTGCCTCTCTCTCCCTGCTATATCCTCATTTTGTACTCCTGCCCTCTCTCCGCTGTCTGCCAGCCAGACACTCTCAATATAGCGCTGCTCATAAACCCGAGGGGGGAGGAGGGGAGGAGGGGAGGAGGGGAGGAGGGGAGGAGGCGAGGGGATGCAGAGGGAGAGGGACTCCTATGACACTAATAAAAATGAGTGAGGGGCGAAGGGGAAAGAGGGAGATTGGGGTGAGCGGGTGGGAGGAGAGGAGATGGCTGGAGAGGACACATTCATGCAGAGCAGCCTAAAATGCAGCGTGTGTGTGTGTGTGTGCAGGCATATTTGTTTGTGTCTAAAGTTGTGTATATGTGTGTGTGTGTGTGTGTGTGTGTGTGTGTGTGTGTGTGTGTGTGCGAGTGTGCATGCACGTGTTGGCCTGTTAATTATGCAGAGCAGCCTAGAATGCAGTGTTTGTATATGTGTGTGTGTGTATATGTGTGTGTGTGTGTGTGTGTGTGTGTGTGTGTGTGGGTGTGTGTGTGTGCTTGTACATGTGTTCGTGTTTATTTGTGTGAGTGTTTGTGTGTGCGGGCATATTTGTTTGCGGTTGCAGTTGTGTGTGTGTGTGTGTGTTGCCTGTGTGTGTCACTAGAACAGAGATGCATGGGCCAATAGACCAATGAGGCAATGAGGAGGACAGCTTGAGAATGGAAGGGAAAGGATTGAGAGAGGTTGAAAAATCAGAGAAACGACGCCGGTGGGAAGAGAGAGATAAGATGAGAGAGAGCGAGAGGAATTGCTCTGAAGGCCATTGTCTGTACTTGTTGAACCAATGATGTTAATAATCCTTTCAAACCAGACACACACGAAAGACACAAACACAAGGGCACACACACAGACACACACAAACATACGTGAGGGCGCGCACTCTGCGCCTACTAGACCGAGTTAGGTTGACCACTAGATGGTAGCTGATTTATGTGACAATGTAGCTCAACAATCATCACATGACAGGCCCTATTTTATGTCATAACATACATCAGCATCAAAGATTTAAATGCGTCTGCTTTTATTCTCATATTATTCATCCATTCCGCCTTGTTGTCCAGAACCCTTTGCACCAGTGAGTGCACCCACAAATGAAAGGGCCTTAAGGTCCTGTTATTATGCGATGCTTTCTATAATGTGACCCTCTGCAGATGCCCCTAGACAGGACAACCGTTAATGGCGGCTGGTCCAACAGGACATGGGAAGTGTTCCACACTCATGTCAAGTAATACATTGGTACACACCGTACGCTGTCTACCAGGTTCTCAACCTTCGAACTAGAGAATGAAAGCTTTGTAACGTGTGCATTAACATAGCTCTAACCAAACCAATTATGATAATTATTAGTATATCATGATCTGTGTGTGTGTATGTGTATTAACTGAGGAAGCAGTGCGTGTGTAGGTCTGTAATGATAATCATCAATAGAGAAAAGGCCTATGTGTTTCTGTGTGTGTGTGTGTGTGTGTGTGTGTGTGTGTGTGTCTGTGTGCGTGTGTGTGTGTGTATGTGTGTGTGTGTGTGTGTGTGTGTGTATGTGTTTGTGTGCGTGTGTGTGTGTGTGTGTATGTGTGTGTGTGTGTGTGTGCATGTGTGTGTGTGTGTTTGTATTTGTGTGTGTGTGTGTAAGAGAGAGAGACAGGGAGAGAGAGCGAGAGCGAGAGAGACAAGGAGCGCGCGCGCGCGCGAGAGAGAGAGAGAGAGAGAGAGAGACAGGGAGAGAGAGCGAGACAGAGAGCGAGAGAGAGAGAGACAGGAGAGACAGGGAGAGAGAGCGAGACAGAGAGCGAGAGAGAGAGAGACAGGAGAGACAGGGAGAGAGAGCGAGACAGAGAGCGAGAGAGAGAGAGACAGGAGAGACAGGGAGAGAGAGCGAGACAGAGAGCGAGAGAGAGAGAGAGTATGATCGAGGGTGGTTCGGAACTACTCTACAGTGTAATTACAAGCCTCACGCTGGCTGGCAATCACAGCGTCTCTGCCGTCTCTCCTTTCCCTCCTTGCTCTCCTTCCTACTCTCCACTTCCTGTCGCACCCCCTGCTCCGGCTGCATGCTGATTTCCCCTCCATCTCTGCACCTATCTGCCTCTCAGCGCCCTCTCTCTCAGCATCACCCCAGGTCCCCGTCTCCCGCCCACACTCCCCCGGCTGCTCTTCTTCTACCCCTCCGCATATCCTCTCCTTCGATCTTTGCTCGTAGTTCGTCTGTTAGTTTGTTCATTGTTTGTTTTCATGCGACCTTCCCTCACTTCATGTATCCTTTGTTTCCTGCTCATCCTGCTTCTCTTGGTTACCTGCCTCCCTCCCTCCCTCCCTCCCTCCCTCTTTCCTTTCTTCCTTCCAACCTTAGTTCCTTCATTCCATCCTTCACCCTCCCCTCCTTCCCCCCTCCCTTCCTTTTCCTTGCTTCCTTTGTCCCTGCCATCACTCTTCCTCCCTCCCTCCCAAACTACTCCCTTCCTTCCCGTCGCCATTCCTTTTTTTCGTCCTTCCTCCCTACCTTCCTTGCTTTCTACGTTTCTGCCATCCTTCCTGATTTCCTTTTCCGCCCCTCCCTCTCTCCCTCCCTACCGCCCTCCTTCATTCCTTCTGAATTTTTCCTTCCCTCCTCGCTCCCATCCTCCCTTACTCCCCTGGTCCATCCTTTTTGCCCTTCTTCCTCCATCCCTCTCTGCCTTCATTCATCCCTCTCTCCCTTCCCAACTTTCTCATACATCTTTCCTCCCTTACCTTCTTCCTCCCTTCCCTTCATTCCTCACTCTTTCCATCTGTCCCTCCCTCCCTTTCTTAGCCCGTTTATCTTTATCCTTATAGTTCCTTTGGTTTTCCATCTAACCCAATCTTCTAACTAATGTTCTCTCCCTCTCCCTCTCTCTCTCCCTCCCTCTCTCTCTCTCTCTCTCTCTCTCTCTCTCTCTCTCTCTCCCTCTCTCTCTCTCTCTCTCTCTCTCCATCCAGCCGGGCCCTTGGTACAGTACGCCAGGCACACAGGGCGGCTCCTCAGCTTGCTAGAGCTGCGCACACACTCAGAAAAACACATACACACACACACACACGCACACACACACACACACACACGCACACACACACACACACACACACACACACACACACACACAGACACACACAGACGGAAACACACACACAGACACACACATGCACACACGCACAGATAGAGCGGAGTGGTTAATGACGCCAGCAGAGCCATCTATCCCTGTCAGAGGCAGCCATATGATGTTCAGTAGACCAAGAGAGAGGGAGGAGGCAGGGGGAGAGGGCAAGCGAAGGCAGGGACGCGGAGGGGCGAGAGACAGCGATACAGCCAGCAAGAGACAGAGAGAGAGGGGGAGAATAACAGCGAGGGAGAGGGAGAGGAAAGAGAGAAAGAGCGTGGGTTTCTGTCAGCAAGGGGAGTGAGTCACTTTGACTCACCGCTGTGTGTGTGTGTGTGTGCGTGTGTGTTTGTGTGTGTGTGTGTGTGTGTGTGTGTTCGTTAGCTTGTGTCGATGCATGGACATTAATATTGCATGTCTGAGCTGCATTATAATCAGTCTAAGTGTGTGCAAAGACCTTAGTGTCTATTTATTTTTCATCTTGTGGTGCATCCTTGGGTCTTTTGTGTGTGTGCGCTTGTTTTTATTTGTGTGTGGATGTATTTATGCGTGTGTCTGGTCAGTTCACCCCCAGACATCCAAAGAAGCATTCTGTCATTCTGAGCATGTGCGCAAACACACACACACACACACACACACACACACACACACACACACACACACACACACACACACACACGCACACACACACACACACACACACACACACACACACACACACACACACGC
>NC_136948.1:16321287-16328787 GCF_949987615.1 Pollachius pollachius | reverse complement strand
TTGGGCACGTCAAAGCCCTTCTCCTGCACCCTCCCACTTATATCCTGTCAACAGAGAGGGGCTTTGGGCGGTAAAAACATGTGAAACACAGAATTCCGCAGTACTGTGGGAGCGCTAACACTGGGCTTTAAGATTAGGACAATATGGCCGTGACGCGCAAGAAAAAAAAAACTACCTCCACCAAAACCTGTCGGGGATTAAAAGAGATTTCCGGAGAATTTCTTGTCAAATAGAAGGCTGAGGCTTCATCTGGCAGAGATTCAGAAAAGTTGGGATGTGTGTGTGTGTGGGGGGGGGGAAACACACGTGAAGTATATAAAAAAGTAAAAGGAATGAACTTCCACCGAATCAAATAGGGTGGCTGGTGCCATCAGTGTGTGTCTGCTTTATTTGCTCAACAGTATAGTGACTGAAATAAAAGATGCATATGCATACACAGACACACACACAAATACACATAGGAACACACACAAACACACACAGGCACTATTACACACACACACACAAACACACATACATTCACGCATAAACACGTACATAATCTTTTCTTTAGCAGATGATGCCAAAAATGTTGCGCAAATTTTGATGCCTATCCCCGCCCACACGCATATACACGTACACACAAACACACAGACACACAAACACATGCACACACACACAAACTGTTAGATAGAGTCAGCTTAACAGAAACCCCTACTGAAAACGAACACACACACACACGCACACACACACACACACACACATACACACACGCACACACACACACACACACACACACACACACACACACACAACACACACACACACACACACACACTTTTTGAAGGGCAGCCAAACCACACAAGTAAGCTGTGTGCATTCACACATGTATTTGTGTGTGTGTGTGTGTGTGTGTATGTGTGGTTGTGTGTGTGTGTGTGTGTCTGTGTGGTTGTGTGTAGGTCTGTGTGTACATGTGTGTGTCTGTGTGTATGTATATGTATTTGCATGCATGAGTGCATGCATGTGTGTCTTTCTCTGTGTATATGTGTGTGTCTGTGCTTACATGTGTGTGTCAGCGTGTACCTTTGTGTGTGTGTGTGTGTGTGTGTGTGTGTGTCTGTGTATGTGTGTGTGCGTGTGTCTGTGTGTGCGCGTATGTGTGCTCGCGTGCACGTGTGCGTGTACGCGTGACGTTTTGGGGTTTCCAGCCACCTACCCAGGGCGAGGCTATTTATACAGCATGGTGCTGATCAGTTCTAACACCTCTGTCACCACTGGCCCCCTCCAAGCCTCCAGCCGCCCAGCAGACCGTACATCAGGGTCCCAGAGACCCCGAGTCACACAAGGACACCCCCGCCACCACCACTATCTAATACCTGCTTCATGGACACCAGTGTGCACTGTTTGACTTCATTTGAACTGACTTTGGAGGATTGTGTGACTGCCTGTTTTTTGTCTATGGTTAAGGGAATTCATTTTTTCTGGTTTTAAAGAACGCCTCCCAAGCCCCGCCCCCTACCAATCTTCAAATGTTAAAAGGTTGTTTGGCTTTGAAAGGCGGGAAAGGACTTAAGGTGGTCATGCATGCGAGCGTTAATGTTTATTCATCAACACAGTGCCCGAGGCTTTGTTCGCAGCGGAGCGTGGCGAGACACTACTTATCAATGCATATGAATGAACTAATTGAAAAAAAGTGCACGCCTTTGACACCGGTGGCTTTTTTTGGTCTATTTTGACTTTTAACTGCTTTAAAGTGAGCACAGTCCGGTGTGCCGCTGTCTAAACGCTCCGAATCGATCCACCGGTAAACCAGGCGGATAAGCTGCTTGCACTGTGGGACTCTGCTGTGGGAACCTATGGGATGAGAAACCATTCGTCATCGTAGGTTCATCCAACCCCCCCCCCCCCCCCACAAGATCACCATACCTCCAGCCCGGCTTGTCCCATCCTCGGCCCTCCCCTGCATACAGATGACTGTAGACATGGCTGGGAACCCACAATGACTGTGATGAATGGTTAGGAGGGCAGTTTGGTAGTTGGGCTTTAAGCGTGCACGTGTGTGTTTGTGTGTGTGTGTGTGTGCACGCGTGTTTGTGTGTGTGCGTGTGTCTCTCTGTGTGTATCTCTGCGTCTCTGTGTATGTGTGTGTGTGTGTGTACGTGTGTCTCTGTGTGTGTGTATGTGTGTTTGTGTCTATTTGTGTGGGTCCCTGTGTCTGTGTGTGTGCGTATGTGTGCGCGCATGTGTGTGTGTGTGTGTGTGCATGTGTGTTTTTGTGAATGTGTGTGTGTGTGTGTGTGTGTGTGTGTGTGTGCGTGTGTGTGTGTGTGTTTGCTTGTGTGTGAGTGTGTGAGCGTGTAATTGTGTGTGTGTGTCCGTGTCTTTGCACACAAAGGTGTTGCTGGGCGATAGACCTCATGCTAAGAGACCCAGCTATGGAGAACTTACAACCACAATCAGGGGCAGTGAAACTACAGTGAAAGTCCTACACAAGTTTCAGTCAACACCACCACCTAGAGAACGCAACGGTATTATAATATATCATATTTACCAAAGGAATCTAACAGACGGGATTCAGTGAGTAAGCGAGAGCATGTGGATTTGGCATTTGTGGGAGAGCATCCACTTCAGTCCAGCCAGCCACCCTGCCGGCCAGCCAGTGAGAAGCTCTAGCCGGTGGCTGCAGGGTCAACTTCCCCTGACCCCCCAGGTCCACTGCCCCCGGTGGGCAGGTGGGGGCCAGCCCTCTCCAGCCTCTTCTGCATTCTCCCTCCGCATCGGGTCAGAGAGACGCAGAGAGCTCCCTAACTCACACCTCCCTGAATAAACTCCCCTGGTTGGCATTCAGTTAATATTTTCAACAACAACAACCACAACAAACTCTTGAATGCAACTTTTTTTAAAACGTTATTTGAACGGGACTTATGCTTGGAACGACAAATAAAAATGATGAGCACGTTGTTGTTGATTTTCTTTTTTTTTAAACGTAGGATTTGATGTGCACATGCTTGCAATTACCCGACACTTGCATTCAGTCGCAGGGCCTCGACAATGTGAGTAATGAGCCTTTCATTGTTTTCAATGCGCTGCGTGTGTTGTTATGGTTCACTATTGATTTTAGGATACTAATCACGTCTTTTCACCGAACAGTGATTATTCGTAAAGATTTTTGCGACAACAGGGCTCTCTCTTATCTGGAGAGGATGTTAACGTAACTCGGGAATTGAAATAAATAAATAAAAACAATAACAACTGAATTGTATTCCCGCTGGGTATGGTATTTTTTTACAACACGGACCCAGAGAAAAACAAGGATCCATGTAATTATCCCGAATAAGGAACAGATATAGAAAGTGTAAAGATGGAGAGATAATAGCTATGGCGCATGTTTTTTGCAATTATTCAAAAATGTGGTGTGTGTGTGTGTCTGTGTGTGTGTGTGTGTGTGTGTGTGTGGGGGGGGGGGGGGGGGGGGGGGGGGGGGTATGATGATGTTCAAGTATGATGAATATAATCTCCCTGAAAGATGTACATTAAGATAGTCAGAAGGTTGCCGTAGCTGGAACCCTCACCTTAAACTGACCTTAATACATCTATATCCTTTTCACCCAAATATCTGCCTCATTCCCCAATCATACTTATACACAAGCAAAAATAATATATAATAATTTGATGTTAATCTCCAGACACTCTTGAATAATTTGAGGTTAATTTCTAGACACTCTCAACTCTTAACATAAAATACATAAAAAAACACATAGATAGGTAATACATTAAAAAGGATGACCCGTGACGCAAAAACAGCAAAACAACCAATGTGCGGTCCTTTTTCTGTGGTGCTATCGAGCAAGTCACTGAATCCAATCCTCCGTCAGCGCGATGCTAGCTGGCTCTGCGCCGTAACCTCCTCCGGGTGTGGGGAGACATTAGCCTGCATGGAAGACCTAAGTATCGCATTAGGCGCAGCATTACCGTGCAGCAGGGTGCTGCCACAGTAGGGAGGAGGAGGAAGAAGGGTTAGGAGAGAAAAGAGGAGAAAAGCCATTGTTACCAGAGCGGTTTATTTGGATGTTAGCACGCGGCGTCACCAAATAACAACCTTGAATTAGTTGCCACTCTGTTAGCATAAAAGCAGCGGCAAGGTGACTTGTAGCTAACATTGTCAGATGGCGCCGGGGTTTTTGCTCAGCAAAGCGTGAAAGTGAAACGACCCGCCGAATTCTCCCGCTCCCTCGGCGCTAAATAGAAAATCGAATACGCACGCTCGCGACGCACACACACATGCACACACACACAGATGCATGCACAAACCTGGTTGGCGCACAACACGTGATGTGCACACACACACAAACATTGTTGGTACACAAACATTGTTGGTAGGTGCGCGTGTAGGTGCACGCACCTGCACACACACACACATACACACACACACACACACACACACACACACACGCACACATACGTGCACACACGCACACATACGTGCACACACACACACACACACACAACACACATACACAAGAATGAAAACAAATGACTGCAGCATTTCCACTTATAAGCCATATTTAAGTATGTGGGACGGGCTATTAATATTCTGTTTACAACTCCCACTGTGGGTTCACCAGCTTCTACTGCACAACAAAATGCATACTTTAATTTTGATTATGAATCAATGATCTGAAATAATCCTCACAGGACACGCATGGTCTGTATCAACGGGATCTCATATGAAACAAAATCCCTCGGATCACGTAGGATGTATGTATGTGCGTGAGGGCATCAAAGGAGGCCCATGGTTAAATGTACCGGGTTTAATGCTAAGTGATGAATGCTAATGTCATGTGTGGGAAGGTTGTGGTTGGAGCCCAGCCGGAGTACTGGTCCAGGAAGCAGCTCCTCTGGAACTATTTTAACTATTTGAAGTTTTTACTAGTTTAGCCCGACCAATACTGAATTTTAGGGGCCGATGCCGATACCGATATTAGGTAGGATAAGATGACAGATATTGATATTTCGGCCAATATTCCAAATATAGATATATAGGCCTTTTCTTGATGTTTATACCACGGTCTGGGGGAATGCTCAATTCTGATTGGCTGCAGGGTGTGCATTAACTCCTGATATACGGACACCTGCTAAATAGTTCCAGTCAAATAGTCTGTTCAGCCAAATGCATTAAACTGTAATCAGAAAACACAGTTATATGACCCTATAGTATCTGTGGTATCAAGGCTGGGACAAATTTCAAATAAAAATATGTACACTTTATGTTGAAAGATGAAAAATGGTTACTCTGGGAATTAGTCAAACCCTCAGGCGTTACCAGGGAAACAAAGTTATGGCTTGTGAAAAACTTTATTTTTGGATTGATGTGTGTGATTTTGGATTCATGGAAATATAATTGAATGGTCTTAATTAATTTCCTTTGGCAAGTGACCGTGGTATAAGTGGGATAATGCCCTTCGAGGTGTCCATTATCAAGAATTAATGGGAATAATTCCTGATAATGGACACCTCGTCGGGCATTATCCCTTCCGTATATCGTGGTATCTTGGGGGTGGAGCAGCTCCTTGGGATTTGCTGCTTACCCTCCAGCAATGCTTCAGGTCACAGCAACATCGTATTAAAACTTAAAGCTAAATGAACCAATGACCTGTAGTATGGGGAGGAGCTAATGAGCTCCTCATAGAATATAATGTGATATATATGATACGCAGAAGTGCTCTGTGAGGTTCAACCTCCACAGTAGAAGACTCATAAACAGGTGATTAGGTTAATAAATCAACACTGTTACTAAAGTTGTTATATCGGCGCATACAAACACATCCGCCGATACCGATAAATATGTGACAGGCCAATATCGGCCGATAAAATCGGCCACATATATCGGTCGGGCTCGACTTGACGCCCATAGTCGTGTGTATTTAAATGACACGTCATCAAACGATGACAGATCAACACCCCTTGGATTGGATCAGAGATGAAGAAGTCAACCCTTCAGCCGGATCTCTGGCTGATCGCTGGGATGGCGTACCGTTAGAGATCCACTGATCCGTCTACAGACCTGTCTCTGCCCCCCACCAGCCCCCACACCTTTAGTACAACTGACTGTTGTGTGGGGGTGTTGTATTGTGTTCTGTGCACCGCTCCGTGCCACTGTCTGTTTTGTGGCCTCGTCGTCGTTTGTTTGTTTGTTGGTTTGTTGCCGTGACGCCTAGCTCTGCAGCTGAGCTAACAAGGCACCATTATTTTTCTTTATCTATTGCCTTCTTTGGTTATTTTGTGTTGCCCCGGCCGGCGGTGCTGCTGGTGCGGTCCAATTAAAGCGTGTGATCAGCTAGAACGCTTTAATGATGGCTGTGGTGCTGGGACTGACCTGCATGGAGACAGAGACAGAGAGAGGGAGAGGGAGAGGGAGAGGGAGAGAGAGAGAGAGAGAGAGAGAGAGAGAGAGAGAGAGGGAGAGGGAGATAGAGAGGGAGAGGGAGAGAGAGAGGGAGAGAGAGAGAGGGAGAGGGAGAGAGAGAGGGAGAGAGAGAGAGAGAGAGAGAAAGAGAGAGAGAGAGAGAGCGAGAGAGAGAAAGGGGGGGGAGCGAGAGGGAGAGAGTGAGAGGGAGAGAGGGAGAGGGAGAGAGAGAGAGAGAGAGAGAGAGAGAGAGACAACATGTTGTGAGAGTACAGAAGCCAATGTTTTGGCTGGGTGGATTAGAGCAGACAGGAGTATATTAGCCCCTTCGTTTTAACACACTGATACTGGTGGTGAAGATTCCTATTCAAAATTTAACAACCAAGTGGTGAATGGACTACATTTAAATAGCGCTTTTCTGACCTGTGCATTATTTTATTGTTGTGTCTGACGAAAGCCTTTTACAATGAGTGCCTCACAATAACCCATTGATAAACAGCTTTCATACACACATTCATGGTGGTGTCAACCATTCAAGGGAACAGCCAGCTTGTCTGAGCAGTAAGGGTATAGTTATTCTTTAAATGTCTTTTATTTGGATATAAGCTTTACAGTGGAACGTATGGATTCACCATAAACTGAAGAGAAAGGCTATGTAATAACATTTTGAGTGAATATTTTTATTTAACTTTCCGCCTCCCGTATTCACTTAAGAGGACCACAAGTAAACACTTGCAATCTCATTTTGATGCCACTTTATAACGGTCTTGTAGGCCCACATAAATCATAATCAACGTTGACTGAATGAAAAGCGGATCAAATGGAAAACATCCCCACCCCAACACCTGTAAAACGGTTCCACACCATTTGTCCACACCCCCACTCACACACCCATACTCACACACACATACTCACACACACTCTCTCCTATGCAACGCCTGTTAGCTGTCCAGCTCCATCACGGCCTCTGTGTTAAACACATAGGTGCTTTGTCAACACCCACACGCACACACACCTATAAAAATAACACAATGTGTGCGTGTCTGTGTGTGTGTGTGTGGGGGTTAAACATTCATTTTCTCGATGGGATGTGTTTATTCCACACATGGAGG
>NC_136948.1:16260788-16313288 GCF_949987615.1 Pollachius pollachius | reverse complement strand
GGTGGACAAATCTGAGTGAAATTTGAATATGCTAAGAGGTGCAAAATAATAAGGTGCAAGAAAAGTTGAAGAAGCAGCAGTGTAATTTAGGCCTTCATTACTACAGATTATACCTCTGTCTGCAAATCTGTGTAGAGTGCATGCTTTACATCTATGGAATAACTCAAGAGACTCTGAGATTGCTTGGCAAAAGTAAGGATCCAACAATGTCATTTCACTTTGCCTGAATTATGCTTTCAGAGTATTGAACTGCCCATCCATCGGCCCACATGTCTGCAGTCATGTCTGCATCTTCTCAACTGCAACATCCCACCAGACAGCTACAACCACACCACATGCACACAAACTTAATTAGTGGCTGGTAAAGTCTCCAATAATGTAAATGAGCGTGATCCTTTAATCCATACACTCGGAACGTGACATCCGCGTCCTAATTATGAATGACGCATTAGCCACTAGAATCAACAGTGTGGTTCGCTGAAACCAGCAAAGTTTGGAAAAAATCCATTATTAATTTACCACTGATTGAACATTCTCTAGGAGCTTTGAGGTGTTGGCCGTGCTTAAATTGGCTCTAATGGATTTCACAGGGCGACGTTTGATTGACACCGGGGGTTTGAGAGTTGCCCCGGCCCTCTTGCTCGGGCTCTGATGCGAGCTATGCACCATTGATCAAACACAAACAAACTGTCACTCTGTATTGCCGGGACACCGGTGACAGCCTCGCCAGTCATTTCAATCATTAGTCCATCAGACCCCGTGGCAGAGATACAAGGTGAAACATAAGGGCCATGCAGGCTTCTGATTGGTTCAGCGTTCTATGGAATACGTTGGGGTTTACGTTTTTTTTGTAGGTTGGAGACACATGGGAATGAAGCATTGGAACTTTTGTTCCGGATGTGGAAAACTCTAGCCAATAGACTTTCCAGATTCCTGCCCCCTATATTTGCCCTGTGAATCAATGTATCAGGCTTTTTCTTCTACAGTTGTCAATTGCCATTCGAAACGACAGCTTGCAATCTATTTTGTATCTCGGTATGATGTGTGAAAAATCTGAAATCATTGGGAAAAGAGACACCTTCATTTCACCTCAGCCACCTATTGACGCCGCATACGACACACGACGGACAGCCGATCTCTCCGTCCTGGATGCGCGCACACACAGAGCAAACACAGGCCGAGAGTTAAAACGTGTCCTTTTCCTGACGTTCTGACCTCAGACGGGGACCGACTCGCAACCGTCACGGGCTGCGGAGGTGGCATCCACCAATGGACCTGAGAAACGACCACAATTACAGCGCTCAAGAGCCAATTACGCAGGCATTGTGGGTCTGAGGGCCTATAAATAACGGTGGTGGCTGATACGCGTTCGGCCGCTAATTAAACAACAATGAGGTGGTCAGGAGGAGGGGAAGTACAAGCAGCCTTTTTTAGGCGATGGCTCCTCGCTTACGGCAGGTGTCTCTTTCACTGCGTAGATAAGGAAAAGGAGGAGAAAACCAAATTATACTTAACAGAGGTTATATATTTGAGCCAGACACTTCAGTCACTTATCGCACGTAACAGCGCAGCGTTTCACTGAGGGTCGGTACCGGCGCTTGAGGACCCGAAAAAAGGGGTGAGATTCAGTCGTTCAAACGCATACAAACACTCATTTTCAGAGGCGTAGTAGTAGGAGAGAATCATAACGTTGGCCGTCAATAACGGCCAACGGCATGGCTGCAGACCCATCATTAACTTAATGAGCTGCACCTGTGTTCACCCCTGCCGTTACAGCGCACAGAGCTTCCTGCTGCCGGGTCCGACCTGCCTGATCCACCGAAGGACCTCGGCCATAGAGGGATGGAAGGAGAGGGAGAAGGGATGTCTACAAGCACGTATGGCAACAGAGGAAAAACCCAGGGCAGCGGTGAATCGAGTAAGAGAAAGGTGTGAGAAAGAGAGCATGAGAGACTGAGAGAGCGAGAGAGAGCGAGGGAGAGAGAAGCAGGCCATAAACCAAAAAATATTCAAATTAGATGGTAAAACGAGGGGAATCAATCCTCTGGAGGATTTCCTCCAAAAAAAAGGAGAACATTTCCTCAAATCTCAGGGAGTCCTAGTAATTCCCTGTTGGCTTGTTGGACCATTTGCCCCTCTTCTGGAGCTTTTGATCTGATGAGAGCTGGTGGAATGGTAAATCAGGAACTTAAGAAGGAACAGGGGCTTTCTGTTGTCCAACTTCATCGAGTTGTCCTGAGGGTTGAGCATGTACCGTAACCTCCGGGCCAAAAGTGTAACAAATGTGAGATCCAAGTGTTTTTTCGGTGATACATAGTCGTTCTGTTGTTTCTACAAAAATACTATTCGTTATTTTTTTGTACTTGTTTACAGT
This sequence comes from Pollachius pollachius, assembly GCF_949987615.1. NCBI lineage: Eukaryota > Metazoa > Chordata > Actinopteri > Gadiformes > Gadidae > Pollachius > Pollachius pollachius. Next base: position 16,310,914 of record NC_136948.1, on the reverse strand, counting down.
GGCTCTCCAATAAAGGGGCTAGAGTGAAATTACCAGGGGTACTGTATTCAACAACACACACACACACACACACACACACACACACACACACATACACACACAGCCCTCCCCTCATACACTCACACACATCCTCGCACACGCCAAGATGAACTCCAGCAGCTCCAGACGAGGGAGCGCTGAATGCGCACGCTCCAGGCAGACCAAGACATCAAACTCCCAGCGAAGGCTCGGCAGAGGTGCAGGTACGCGCGCGCTGCTGTCTCACTTTGTTGTCTCAACTCTCCGCTATATTTGACCAGGACCCCTTCCCTCTCTCTCCGCAACCAAACTGAACTCGTCCACGTGGGCAAATGAGTCAGTCTCTCGGAGGTAATGCATCCGCTTTAACACCCACCCTTTCCATCATGCTCCGGCACACGCACGCACTAAACAAAAACACACAGAAAAACACACACGCAGAAACACGAGCTGACACACATACTGCTTCCACTACGGAGAATCGTCATACTGGAGATAACCTTCCCTAATGCGTATTCCCTCATAGTGCATTATTCGATTATAATGTGATTTAATTCCCACTATGGTGGCTGAAGGCAAGTTAATTTCAGCCTCCACTTTTTTGACAATGACACGGATATAATTACCGCAATTATAGTGTGTCCTTATATATACTGATGCCTGAACAGCATCGCTCATGTCTTGCATTCTCCACGGTTCAAGCAAGCCAAGGGGCTCGTGAAGTTGTTCCCGTTGACCTCAGGAGAAGATTCAAATATAGTGTACAACCTCGAGTGGTAATTGATCATTCGTACTTTGAACAGCCTGGAACATTCTGTGCTTTATTCTTGCGTGCATAAAGTGGGCTGATAAGAATCAACAACCTCTACGGTTGAGGAGAAAAACCCCCCAAAAAACTGCCTGTTTCTCAGTGGCATAAATATTCAAATCGAGCTCTCTCGCTCGCATATAGGTCTGGCGTTCCCAGGAGCACACACTCTCGGCGCACGCGCGCACACACACACACACACACACACACAAGCACACACACACACACACACACACACACACAGAAAGAGAACCCGCTGGAGACGGCTGACAGCCACCAGCCTGTCAACTATTATTCCAGGGCAAGAGTTCACGACCCTGTGGGCTGCTCACTTGTCGCTCGAACCCATGGGCAGGGAGATGAGGTGTGTGTGTGTGTGTGTGTGTGTGTGTGTGTGGGAGTAGTGACATGTTGCCTGTAGGTAGCCCCTCCCTCTCCCAGGTGACGGGTGACGGGTTGGCGGCCAGGTTGACATAACCGGAACCTGTTGTTGACGTCGAGTCTGAAACCGTGGCGACGACAGGTTGGAATATAGCATGAGAGACCAGGTGAACGGACGTCACGGCGAAGAATCAAGACACAGCGGGGCGGTTTATAAAAGAGCTAAAGCACTGGGCACAGAGGCTTCCAGAAGATAGCGCATCTTCTGCAAAGCTCGACGGAGGAACTGTCAGGGATGTGGCGTCTTCGTCTGACGTCAGAGGCCATCGGAGGATCTTGTGTGAGGCGGGGGATGCTATCGCTGTTGCAGCGGCTGCTGCCGCCGCCCGATTGGATATCAATGCATCATGCTTAGTTTTAATTTGTCCTGACGCCGCTCCGATCATTACTGGGCACGGCAGTTCAGGAATACTAAAGAGGTGGCTCAATCGATTAGCATGCAAACAAACGCCAACGTTATTAAAAGGTGGAAGATTAATTGATCCTGCACCAACCCAACGATGAATATTAACAGCAAATTTGTACTTTTGTTAAGATGAAGTTAGGGGCCTGGGTGGGGTCTTGGTTAAAAGATGATCGATACATCTAATCATCGGCCCCTTCTTTCCGATGCATTAGATATTTGTATTCTGTCATGTTCCGCGGCAGTGTACACAGAGAGGCGCGTGCGCGGGCGTGTTAAATATATTTGTCTGAGACGGGCTTCAAGTTTCCAGAGCGTGATGTGATTCAAAGGTTACCTTTTCAACCTCCCCCCCCCCCCCTCCCCCCCTCCCCTGCCGCACAGCCCTGATCCCTCCTCTCAATAATTGACTGCAGGGTAATGAGGGCTCTGTTTGTGTGTGTGTCTGTGTGTGTGTGTGTGCGTGTGTGTGCATTCAATGGCAGAATCCATTCTGTATTCAGCCGCCGTGCCGCACCGCTCTGACTGGCATAGCTAATAAAGTGCCTGTGCCCCTCCCTTGGCACCACGTGTGTGTGTGTGTGTGTGTGTGTGTGCGCGCGCACATGCATGCATGTCTATAGTGGCAGTGTGCACTTGGGCATGATCCAAAGAGTCAAGCTGCAATTAAAAGACCTGTCAATGGTGTCTGCCATAGCAGGGACTGGGTCTGTCACTATCGACCAGCCATAACGTGCACAGACACACACACACGCACACACACAGACACAGACAAAGCCACACCAACTTGATGTGAGGGTTGCAGCACCGTGTGTGTGTGTGTGTGTGTGTGTGTGTGTAGTGGGAGGGGAATGGCATAGGAGACTGAAATGAAGGGGTGCTGGAAAGTAGTGATCAGAGGACAAGAGACAACGTCTGAAAGCGGTGAGCTGAAATAGGCTTCAGAGGTTCCAAGGTGCAACAGAGTTTGTGTTTACGGTCCACATTGGTGTTGACTTCATACATCTCTAGTTTTTAAATGGCTTATTCTGCACCATTTTGGGCAACATAATGTCATATTTTTGCACTGGTGGGGACAGTTAGAGATCGATGATAAGAGATCGACATACCGTGCATGTTCTGTTTTTTTTTTTTTAACAAACAGCTGGGAAGACAAAAGAACGAAATTTCAGTTTCAGACAGTTCAAAATTATAGATCGGCTTTAAATATGCCTTGAAGGAAACACAAAAGCCCACGACACTTCGATCGGAAAGGCGGACGAATCATTTTATTCTGAATGGACCAAATAATCAACATGATGAACACGTTGGAATAGAACACACAAACATAAAAGTTACATGCACACGTGTCTGCAGCGGCGTCAACACAGCATCCATTACCGTCACAAAATACCTGCCAAAATAAAAAGGTAAGAATGCTTCAATGGTAGCTGTCGATAAATATTGGTATCTCTCTCTCTCCCACAAATGTTCCCACACACACACTCACACTAACAGACAAGCACACACTTACACAGACACACATTCTCACACACACACTCACCCAGACAAACACACTCACAGACACACACATACACACACACTCACACAGACAGACACGCGATCGCACTCACATAGTCAGACACGCGCATACTCAATCACACACACACACTCACGCACACGCTCTCTCACACACACGCACACACACACTCTGCGGTCCTTCAGAGCAGGATGCGGTACTTGAGGGCGCGAGGCACCCTGTTGATGACCAGCCGTCCGTCGTAGCTGAGCGAGGCGAAGAGCCAGGGGTCCGCCGCGGACCACTCGGCCGCGTACACGCTGTCCTCGTGCTCCTCGTAGGTGGACACCACGCTGTCCGTCAGGGGCTCCTTGACCCTGGGGGCGCGCCCACACACACACACACACACACACACACACACGCACACACACAGACACAAGTTAAGACAGCGTAATATGGAATTGATCAGACAGAATCCCGTGAGGACAGCAATGAGAGTCGATAAATCGGGACGAAACTGAAACAACGAAAAATAACCGATATAATAACCTAATCCGATCAGATGAACGATTGGTTTGACATTCCCAATCGGACGGAATCCAAACGCCAAGGGCTTTCCTCACTTCTAAATTGAAACACAAGTTCCATGAGTTAGAAACATGGAGCTCCTGCCTGTTGGCCGGGCTGTATTCCCAACGCCCCTACCAGTCATGTAAACATTATCCATAGCTGAGCTCTGACATCATTGACAGCATTATGCTCCATCATTGAAACGGTGCGTTACCGACCATCGCACCCACAAACGCTCCACAAAACATCAAACCACGCCGATGACGCGGCGCGGCGTGCTCACTTGTCGCTGGGCTGGGCGTCCTCGCCGTCGCTCAGCTCCTCGTCGTCCACCAGCTGGCCGAAGGGCTCCGAGGAGATGGACACCATGTTGGAGAGGATGAGGCGGCTGTCGCTGCTGGCCGTCAGCACCAGCTGGTCGTGGCTGTGGTTGTAGCGCACGCTCCACACCCTGTGACCGCCGGCCCACCAGACAAACAGACGCGCAACAACACACATGCACAGGCACACAGGTGAGGACGGTCACTGGTGTGTGGGGTGCTCTGAACCCCCCCCTCTGCTCCTTCCCGGCGTCCAGACAAGACAATATTCCTTGATTTGACTGATCTTTTTATTTTCTTTGAAGGTTTTCATCCTTTTTATTGTGGAGTAAGACAGTAAGGTGTGGGAGAGAGAGGGGAGGGAGGCAGCAAAGGACCATAGGCACGGTCCTCAACCCGTCGCCGCAGTGAGGACCGTGCCTTAATGGTACGCGCCCTGCCTGGTGAACCACCGGGGCGCCCTGACCTTTGACATGATGATCGAGTCAGGTTTGCATTGATTTGATTTCATTTTTTTCAGGCCTCCTGCGATACGGCAGAGGTGTTCTATGTGGATGTGAAAAGGGTCCTTGCGCATCTGAAAATATGAGAAATGCATTAAATGGGATTAAATGGGGTTATTCAAACATTCAAACGTAGATGTGAAAAGATCCCGCATATGCATGATCCCTCACGCACTCACCCTCACCCCGCCGTCTTTCTCTTACAACAATGGTCTTGAAGTCGCTGTACTTTTTTTGCACCGCGTTACAAAAATGACAATTTAGTTCACATTAGTTGCCATCATGAATCATAAGACATCATAAATGTCCCTCAGCTTTAATCACTTTCACCGTGGCCCCCCTCCCCTGCCACCTTCCCGTTAAATATATTCGGTGGACTAGGATTTCCTCTCAAGGCTACTCTTATTGGGCCTATGTTGGTTTCTTTCTTTCTCTCTTCCCCAATCCCCCCACGACCCAGCTGCTTTCGGTTCTCTTTGCCTCCGTCTTTCCTTCCTTTGGTGCCTTCCTCTGTCCTCCGTTCAAACTCCCCTATCCTCTCGTCCCCTCCTCTATTTATCTCCATCTCCGCCGTCTTTACTGCAATGTCTCTCTCCTGCCTTCTCCCTCCTCCTCCCTCTCCCTATCTGATCAGGACTGTGATTACTAGTTTCTGTCTTATACCCACCTCCCTCCCACCCCAGTGATGTCTCTCTCTCCCTCTCTGTCTCTGTTCTGCTCGCTTTGTCTCCCTTTCTCTGCGTCTACATGTTTGTACATCGCTCTGTGTGGCTGCATGCTTTTTGATAAACGTGTGTGTGTGTGTGTGTGAGTGTGTGATCGTGTGTGGTGTGTGTGTGTGTGTGTGTGTGTGTGTGTGTGTGTGTGCCTAAGCCCAGGGCACAGCATAGAGTGCGGTCCCAGTCCCTCACAGGGAGGGATTGAAGGATAACCGGGGCTGTTGACAGAAAATCAGCCCTGGCCACGAAGCTCCCCGCGCTCCCCTAATCCGCTTCCCCACTAAAAAATAGTCCCTAATACCCCCAGCAGCCCTGAGGCGCTATCCTGGCTGCGCTCCGGCAAAAAATAAATGAACGCAGCAACGCGCACATGACACACTCTGAGACACGTACAAAACACACACACACACACACACAGCAAACACACATACAGTTCGGTGGGAGATAAATGCGCACACACATCCTTAACACAGACACCAATGGAAAGTCACAGGCACACTGAATAGCAGCACAGCAAAGACACTGCCTTGTGCATTGATGAGCAGTCTCACGCACAGGGATTACACATCGACGTGACGTTTAGTCCCAAAGTCACACATTGTTCCAGACACACTGTCGCCCCACACGCACGCACGCACGCACACACGCGGTCACACACAGACGCACACACACACACACACATAGCTCCTATCAGTAGAGATGCTATCTGCAGCTATCTACAGTTATAGATATGTTTGCCAACGCCATCTAGCTTTTTGTAGATAACGTCAACAGTGTGTCCACGTGTGTCCGTGTGTGTGTGTGTGTGTGTGTGTGTGTGTGTGTGTGTGTGTGTGTGTGTGTGTGTGTGTGTGTGAGTGAGTGAGTGAGGGTGTAAAAAGGGAGAAAGAGGGAAAGAGAGAAAGATTAGGTGTGTTAATGTGGCTGCATAGACGACCAATGTGCCCGTGGACCAAACTAGGCAACTGCTGCAGCACACCAGCCACCTGATAAGGAAGGACACACGAATAAGCACATGAAACACACACATAAGCACACACACACACACACACACACACACACACACAAGCACATGCATACAGATGTCTTGTGCAGCACATGGTGTTCAGCTCTCGGCCTTGCCCTAAGCTCAACCGCACAGAACTGAAAAGACTATTTCAGCTAGTATGGGTCTGGCAACCACCGCAACCCACCAGGGACCGTATATCCTCCAGTTGACGGTGACACTATTGATGCCGTACATTTAAATTCAATCGTACCTCAAAGCACCTATTTTCACCCTAAAATAGGGCTTTGGGAAACACAAAAAGAACACCACTTGGCCCACACAACCATGTGGCACACAGAGCATTGTCTGCAGGTTCATCACAGCTGTGGGAGAAGAAAGCACAGGCTTGATTTGGAAAACATTTTCAATGTTTCTTTCAATAATGGTCTGTTGTTCATCCCTCTCTACCACTTTGTTTCCCATCAGTTGTGATAACCATCCTGGTCCACATAGCACAGACTGACGGTGTTCCAGACCGTAAAAGCCCAATCATATATCAATGGGGGGAAAGATAACTCTAATTGGTTTATATGTCTCTGGGGGTAGGTCTAACACACATTTGATTGACACATTTTGAACCAGACTACCATGACTGCCCACAATAATCAGGAAGGCTGGAATTTCCCACTAACTAACTGTACCAGACAGGTAAGAAGGAGTCATTTCTAATACACACAGTGGCTGTGTGTATCCTTTCAAAAAGCAAAAAAAAAACATAACTCTTAAGTATTCTATGAGACTTTAAAAAGTCGCTGACAACTTGCCGATACTGCCTCAGAAACAGTAACTTTGCTTAGTTACTTTGCGGCCATATGACATGACATCACTGACGTAAAACCCTCCCCCCGCCATTTTCTGAATGTTCATAGCTTCACATCAGGAACTCAGTGGATTTCTCTGAAGGCTCCCTCTAGAAAGAGGGGAGAGGTCGAAGGAGGGGGGATCAAGGAAGACCGATATATAAGTTGCCCATGACACAGTAGTATGTGTCCGGATTATCCAGAAAGCGGTGAATCTTTGTTGCATCCTGATGGGTCTTCCCGGCACTTTAACCGGTACTAACTGGTTGAGCTCACAGGATACCCAGTGCTCTGTCCCCTAACATGGAGGCATGTATGTGATGGGTGGGCAGTGTCGAATGCCTCATACACTGGGATTCGCATGGCAAGTCATTACCGAGACCCCCCACCCCCCTTAGTTCCAAGTTCAAACCCAAGGCCTCCTCTCGCTGTGAGGCGCCAGCAGCTCAGTTCAGCGAGGTCGGCTCCGAGCTTGTGTCTTCTGCTGTGTTTTTGTGAATGCTGTCTGTTAGTGGGCGTGCTGAAGCCTCCTTGTTGAATGGAGCAGCATAACACAAGAGAGAGTGCCTTTACTTCGGTGACACATACAGCAAGGCCTCGGCCCTTACACCATCACCGTCCTTCAAATAACGCTGGTTAAACACACCCTCAAGTTTAATATTGCGAGTCTACCACAGTCACCAACTATAATGGATGTCTAAAGAAATGACCTCATATTGGTGGGCAATTCGGTTCTCAGAATAAAGCGCTTTTTCTTTGCTGCATCAGTTTTCCTGGATACACGGGGTCTGACTATAACTTAGACTATATGTTACTACACGGGGTCTGACTATAAAAACGTAGATACACTCCTAGGCAACGCAAACGATAGAAGAGAGACCGCAGCAAACGCCTAGCAACAGAGATGCCTCCCAGTCCCTGTTGTTGAGTCAGCCATCCTACTTGTGCTAATGCTCGCACGAGATTGTGGGATTTCCCACACTGAACGAATACCACATATACAAACAGAAAAAAGCTTTGCTCGCTCAACCCTGTTGTATCTAAGATATTCACAGAATTCCAGCAGGTCTTGCCACTACGTCCGCACATTTCACATGCATTCTTAAGCAAACAGCGATCGATGGTTGTAACCAATGTGATACTCAGAGTGACGAGGGGTCTTTTTTTTCATTTGAGCACGGCTAGGGGGGCTGTCATGCCCATTTGATCCTGTTTTTCAAAGGTTTTGCTGAGCGATCGGGCTGCTTAGGGACGATTAGCACGGCCTGTGGTACGTGTAACACAGTACGTCTCCATCCTCGTCGTCATCACCATCCCCATGGCCCTGCTATACGCACCAGTGAGAGTGCTCCTCCAGGCTCTTGACGGGCTCCTGGACGTTGCGCACGTCCCAGAAGCGCACCTTGCAGTCGTCCCCGCAGCTGGCCAGGTAGTATTGGCGGTTGGGGTTGAAGTCCAGGTCTCGCACCAGCTGCCCGTGGGCGTTCTCTATGCAGTAGATCTGACTGGAGACCAGAGAGAGAGAGATGGATAGATAGCGATGGAGTGAAAGAGAGAAAGAGAGAGAGAGAGAATTTTATAACACTTCATGACAAAATGTTTTTCCAACTCTTGATCACATTCCTTCAATGTTCAACAATGAAACTTTAGCCAAATAATTGACCAATGGTTATTTTATATGAGAGAGACAGAGAGAGAGAGAGAGAGAGAGAGAGAGAGAGAGAGAATAGCTCTGGGAAGTGGAGGAGCAAGAACAGAATGGAGGAGAGAAATATGGAGGAGGCATGGGTGAGAGACCGAGAGTGCGAGGGCGAGAGAGGGGAGATGACAGGCGATAAAGAGACGTTGGGGTGGCAGCGTGGAATGGAAAAGAAAGATGAGGAGGCCGGGGGTAGAAGGGAGAGAACGAGTTGGGGGGGCCGGCATGACAGAGTAGGGGACCAGACGAGAGATACCGAGAAGACAAGGAGGGAAGGCCAGAGAGGGAAGAGAGCACAAGCAAAAGATGACTGGGAACGACTCACACAGGCCAACGCGAGCAAGAGCATTCGCGAGCTAAATCAAAGACTGCCTCCGTCAGCAAAGGCCTTGTTTGGTAAAAAACAATAGAATGCAATCCAACCTGTGACTATGGAGGCTCACACAGACAAACATGGCAAACATACAGTCGACAAAGCAATGCATGAAACCAAGGAGAAGCAGGACACTGTCCTGTTCTTTGTCCATCACTTGAATCTTTCCATTAATACAAACTTCTCCTTCCTCCTTTGCTCCTCCCATCCCTTAGATTCCTCCTCACCCTTCCAACGTTCCCGGCATTTTTTGGCTCATCTTGTCCTTCTTGTTCTAAACTACGTTCAAGCCTCTCTTCTTAACATTTCCTACTTTTACTTTCTCGGACTTTCTCTTAATTCTAAGCTCTAGAGTCTTTTAGGCGTTTTAACTTCCCCATTTATTTCCCCTTCCTCCTCCGTTTTGCTCTTTGCTATACGTTAGCCCAACAACACCTTGCCGTTGAGCTCTCTGTGTGCAGCAGAGTGAAACGCGAAACGCTGCGCTGCGGCCTCGTCGCATGCCACCAGCAGCTAGCCGGCTAGCTCGTCGCCCACTGATCGCATTAGGCAATTAGCATGCTAATTAAAAATCTCATTTAAATAAAGGCAGCGGGATAAAATGACCCGGGGCGGACCGCTGGGTTTCAATTAGGTCACAATGACTTTGTGTGTGTCTGACTTCACGTGTGGGTGTGAGTGTGTTATGGGTGTGTTTGTGTGTGTGTGTTTGTCATCGCTGCTGGACTGTGGCAACGGTGTCAACATGTGGGAGCTGAGACAAAACCTGCATTTAGACAACAGATTTTGGATCCAAGAGGTTAAAATAAAAAGTGAAGATTTAAAATGGAAAAAAATAATGTTTTCCCATTTCCATGACTTCAGGGAAAATGACCAACGCACAAAAAAAACGTCAGGATATATATTTTTTAAGTTGCACTGAAACAGCCTCTCTCTTTGTGTGACCCCTGGTGCTGGTTTTTGTGTGCGTGTGTGTGTGTGTGTGCGCGTGCGTGAGTTAGTGTCCATGTGTGTGTGTGTGTGAGAGAGAGTTTTGGGAGGGCTGGGGGGTTAGGGGACCCTAGGCGTTAGGGTGGGCTGGTGGTAAACCCGGCTCGGCATGGAAGGGGATTCGCCTGCTGTGTGAGAGAGAGGAAATGGAGCAGGAAATTGGGTTAGTTTCGCCATTTCCCTCCCTGGTGTCTCTGAGCAATCCTTTTCACACACTTACACACACACACACACACATACAGCCACACACACATACCAATATAAACACTTATACACACAAAAACATGAGAGTGTGTGTATGCTCACTGATATACAAAAAAACAGTCCCTCATGCAGACTAATAGCAGTGTGATGGGGAACGGTGTGTGGGTATGTGTGTGTGTGTGTGTGTGTGTGTGTGTGTGTGTGTGTGTGTGTGTGTGTGTGTGTGTGTGTGTGTGTGTGTGTGTGTGTGTGTGTGTGTGTGTGTGTGTGTTGTGTGTGTAGAGAAACACAGAGCCCTGGGACAAAGTGTAGTGGATTATGGTTATGGACGGCCTAAGCCAGCAAACACTCAATCTAAAATCATCCAGCCATCTAGGCTGAGGCCTGAGTGTATGTTGGAGTGTGTGTGTGTGTGTGTGTGTGTGTGTGTGTGTGTTTGTGCATATACGTTTGTGCCTGTGTGTTTGTGCATGTGTGTGTATGTGTGTGTGTGTAGGATGTGGGATGTAAATGGGGAAACATGGGACCCATTATGTCCATTACACACACCGTTAGGTGCACACATAAAGAATAGCAAAAAAAAATCATAAAATTGTGGTAGGTACACACACACACACGCACGCACGCACGCACACACGCACACACGCACACACGCACACACACACACACACACAATGATATGTATGGGGAGAGCTAATGTAGACAATTCTGATGAATTTCGCATATGTACCATTCTCACACGATATGAGCCACACACAAACACACACACACACACACACACACACACAAACACACAAAGACGCAGAGACGCACACAAACAAAGACACAAACACACACACACAACCCAGGCCCTGTTGGCTTAGCATGGGTGATAAATAGCTCTGCTGAGAGGGATCAACGATCGACCGGAACAAGACTGGGGAGAGACGCACGCGCACACGCTGCCATACACCTCGCTGTTTCTATGACAACCGCCGCCGGGAGGGAGGGAGCGTTAGGAGGACGGAAGGGGGGGATTGGTGGGTGAGACGAGACTAATCATTTCATCGCTCATTAAAGAAAAGCCCAGCTCTTAGACCAGCAGAGAGAGAGAGAGAGAGAGCGAGAGAGAGAGAGAGAGAGAGAGAGAGAGAGAGAGAGAGAGAGAGACAAAGAGAGACCGAGAAAGAGAGAAAAAGGGGGAAGAAAGAGAATGCAAGAGAGGGAAAAGAGAGAGAGGACGAGAGAGAGAGAGAGAGAGAGAGAGAGAGAGAGAGAGAGAGAGAGAGAGAGAGAGACCGAGAAGAGAGAGAGAAAGAGGCCGAGAAGAGCGAGAGAGAGACCGCGAGAGAGAGAGAGAGAGAGAGAGAGAGAGAGAAAGAGACAAAGAGAGATGGAGAGAGAAAGGGAGATGAAGAAAGGGAGATGAAAGGGGGGTTTCTATGCATTAAGCTGAGAAACAAAGTGTTGCAGTTTTAGCAGATAGATTTACAATGCAGCTAATCATCAATAATAATAATGTAATTCATCAACACAAATTAGGATATCGATAAGGATGTTGCCAGGTATTGAAAATATTGCGTCCGGACAGGGGTTTCTGTTATAGTAGTCTAATGCCGTGATTTCTTATTAAAACAGAATGCGTCGTTAAGGGAGAGGAGATGGGCGACGTGGCCTTGGAGGGAGAGTGAGATGGGCTGGTGGGAACTGGGGGGATGACATGGGAAAAGGTCAGGCAAGATCGACTTGACAGGGATCAAAAAGGTCACTCCAAAATTAACACACTGGCATATGGAATTATCACGCTTTCAAAATAAAATAAATAATAGTCAAATATATATATATTGTTTTAGACCAAGCAGTAAAGTAACCTGAGATTTTGTAATGTCATGAAATCTCTGACCATAGCTTCTTTACTTTTAGTTGTGTTGTAAACTTAGAAATTTAGAACTTAGACACATAAATACACATATATCACAAACTTGAATCTTTTCAGCGATATAGAGTTGGACTGTGAAGAAACGATTAACCTAAAATTCAACAGTTTTGCATAATGGTGGCAACGTTTGAATATGTAAATGATTCGATATAAAAAGAAAAGTGCCCGGGCCCCATCATTAAAACACACCAGCACAATCGCCCTCTGAAATATTGAAGCAAGACGAATAGCACGGGGCCTTGAGCGGACCACTGGTGGGTGTGGGCAGCGTAACAAGGACCCCGCCGCTGCTACGGTCTTCCTGGTATTTTGGAGCAGGAACCCCTTAAGACAGCTGGCTGTTAGCCTCATCCATGATGGAGCAAATAGTGCCGCTATCAATCATCTCTCCCTGTCTGAGCCGCTCGCGCTTTCAATCTCTCCCTCTGTCGATCGCTGTCTCCTACGGTTTCTCTACCCTGCTCTTTCTATCCTCTCCCCCCCCCCCCTCCCAGGCTCCACGGGGGAGGTGTAGAGACGCCATGCCTCACTGCAGCACTGCACCGCTACTCAGTATGCACCCCACAGAGCCCCGTGTGGCCATGGGCCTGACAGCTATGACACAGCTTGTGTGTGTGTGTTAGCGCGGGTGTGTGTGGATGTGTGTGTGTGTGTGTCTATGTGTGGTTTTGAGTGTAAGTGTGTTTGAATATGTGTGTGTGTGTGTGTGTGTGTGTGTGTATATGCGTTTGTATATGTGTGCGGTGCCCCTTACTGTATACTGTCGTCCAAATGGAAATCAGGGGCGATGTACTGTGAGAACATCCCCAGTGACAGGCAAGCCGCAAAGGGTACACACACACACATACATACATACATACACACACACACACACAGGGTGCCTAGTAGCTAGCCCTGCATGCCTGTTAGCTAGCCTAATATTATTCAAAGCCTTAAATAGGCCCCTGTGTGCCCAGGACTGACACACAGTTGAAACTGCAAACAAATATACCATGAGGACAAATTATTTCATCATGCTCCTACAAATGATTGCGTCTATTTTTCTATTTTATTCTATTCTATTCTAATCTTTATTTTCACTTTATTTGTGTGCGTTCCGGTGAAATATCACCGGGTTTAAATGCACATTTCTAGCAAACTACACAGTTTTAAACAATATTCCAAGTTAAAAAAAAAATGTTTTCAATGAAAGACAACTTAAAGTTACCCATATTTTAGTTTTTCAGAGTTCTGCAAAATAAAGTTGGTTCCCCTAAGGGGCCTTGGCCTTCAATAAAAGCAAACCCAAATAAAACATTCAACGCTAAAATAAAACAATTGATCTAATGTTATGACATGAACAACTATGGGCAGGGGAAGTGTCTGGATTTTGTGACTGAAGATTTCTTCCTGTCCTTAATACTGGCTTGGGACCCTCCATAATTTACACCAATGTTTCATATTGCACCAGAACACACTTCAACACGTTCCGTTTCTAGGTTTTATAAGTGGAATTTTTCTCTGTATTTATTTCCTATTCCTATTAGCATTCATCCATAGGGGATACACTAAGCTAGCACTCCTTGTCTGTGCTGCTAGCAAATGCTAACGGGGAGGGGGAGAGGGGCGGGGGGGGGAGCAGCAGGGACAAGTGCCCTGGGTGCCGGGCATGACAAAGGGCCTGTAAAAAAAATAAACAAAAAAAGAAAATCAAGAGGCCCCAGCCGCCCTTGCACGGAGGCCACAGGCCTATGGCCTCTCTCCCTCCATGCCTGCTGCATGCTATATTTATATTTGTCATATACCGTAGGCCATACTTAGTGAGTAGAAACTGAGTAACCAGCGACTGCAATATATTTTCATACGCCTCTCGGCAGCACCGATGATATAAACATCAATAACGGGTTGATTTAAAGTTCAGCCGATTTCCCCGCATGCTTTTCAGTTAGCCTGCGATATTTCTATCAACTATCCTTACTATCGTCGAATCGTGTCAAACGTTGGACTTTTCACAAGTCTGACCCCAGGTCTCAGCGGCCCTGAGGAGAGGGTGTGGGGGCCAGCAGTGTGTCTCAGGCCACCCAGAAGTGTGGAGGAATCTGGGTGAGGTTTGTGGAGGAGGAGGAGGACTGTTGAGATGGCTGAAAGAGGAGAGTGATGGGGATAAATGAAGGGGGAGAGTCAGGGAGTGAAGGGCGACAAGGAGCGAAATACATGAGGGAAAAGAAGGAGGGAATGAGGGAACATAGGAATAGATGAGAGGGGAGAGAGGAGGACGTAGGAAGGAGGGGTGGGGTGGGGTGGAGGGGCAGGAAGAGAAGAGGATAAGTCAGGAGATGAGAGACAGAGAGAGATGTGTTCCTTGGGATTTGAAGCGTAGGCATGCATGCTTTTGTATTCCTAGTGGGTGTGCACTGTATTTGTGTGCTGTGCATGTCATGATGTTTCTGTCATTGTTTGTATGCATACATACGTGTTTTTTAATCGCTCTGTATGTGTGTGTGTGTTGTGTGTGTGTGTGTGTGTGTGCTTGTGTGTGTGGGTGGTTCGAGTGTGCACATGTGTGGGTATACCACAGAGGTTGTCTAAAGAGCCAGCAGAGCGTGCTGAGATGCTGCCACAGCTGGCGCAAACACACACTCTCTTAAACACACACACACACACACACACACACACACACACACACACACACACACACACACACAATAAAGCAAGATGCATTGAAGATATGCACACACAGTGTGGTGGAAGCAAACACAAGAGAACAGAAAGCAAGCTTGTCACACGCAAGTCGTTAACTCATATAGACACACACTCACATGACTCACTGTGCTTATTCACACTAACATGCCCTTGATCCAAAACCTCTGCCCTCAGCCAACATGTGTGCATGCAAACACACACACACACACACACACACACACACACACACAATCGTGTACATTAAGCAGTGGTCAATATCTCTCAAAATATCAGAATTATCAAATTACAGCAGATATCTATAGATCCACTAAAAATAACTAAGATATATGTGTGCCTCTTATAGGCTGTCACAATTTTCAACCAACCAGCCGAGAAACAACTAATCAAGGCTAGCCAATCAAGACAGTTCTCGACAAAGTAAAACTCCTCCTGGTTGCCTTTCTCTGCCCAACTACGCTGACCTGCACTTGCAAGATTGGACATATGTGGCGTGAAGGGCTTAGGGCAGTGCAACGGTTGAACTTTTCAAATTCTTGTCATTAAGCAACATTTCCTCTAAAATCGTGCCTACTGCTGCTTTAATTCATGGAACTTATCACGTAGTTTAAAGTAATGTTAACCGCACAACGCCTTGTATCTAATGACCAAGCCCACCACTGTCAGGAGAGAACAATGAGATGGCTTTATGATCTATTTTTCGCCGCTTTAATTCAACCTGCAAAGCAATCACGCAATGCAACGCAGTAGTATAATGAGGTAATACAATGCTAGTCCCTTCATGATCTGGTACATTTTTGGAGATTCTTGTGAAAATGTATACACCCAATGTTGCTGAGAAATTCCAATTGGATCAACGTAGGACAACTTTGATCATTTTGTAGAAACTACAGTATGTTGCTCCCCCTACTGGCTTCTCTTTGTTTTATTCTATGGCAAAGGTCTAAATTTGTCTCCCAAAGCCCCTCTTTCTCTCTTTATTACTCTCCCTGTCCCTTTTCACTCAGCCCCCTTCTCAACCTCTCTCTGCCTCTTTTTCTCCCTCTCTCAATCTCTCCCACTCTCACTCTTGACTCTCATGCTCTCCCACTCTCTCCTTCACCTCTCTCACTCTCTCTCACTCCATCCCGTGGCCCATCTCTTGCCAGCACTTTGCCGTTATGGTGGCTATCGATCGGGTAGGGTGATTATTATTCTTCAAGCAGAGCCGACTCTCTGTCACGCACACACTCAGTACCCCCCCCCCCCCACCCCTCTCTGACACACACACACACACACACACACACACTCACTCTTATCACCTGACTGCAAAACGAAAAAAGACTGAAACAAAACAATAGACATCACGTGAAAAACACAACACATAGAGTGCAAGGTGGGACTGGGTGAGGGTGCGGACGTGGTGGTTCACAACTTCCACGTCCGCTTACACATGGGCAAGCGATGGTGCAATCACTGAAGTAAAAACAGAAAAACTCATACCTTAAGCGACTCATAATATAAGCGATGTTAAAGGGTAGCACAAACACAAGATCCAACAGCTGGGATAGTACCAAAACCGAGTGAAGGATAAGCTGTTTCTGATTGGTTTAGAGATTTGCTGGTGCCACAATCTTAACGTCAAAAATTTTGACGTCGATTTTGGTTGACCAACAAGGATGACCAAACTGTAAACTGTAAATAAGGTTTTTCCTTGGTGGAGCCTTGGTGGAGCCTTTTAAGGTGAATTCGGCCATTATTAGTTAGTTGCTTTGTTTTGACTCCGGCTAAGTGTGTTTTGGGTGCCATAGCTCACCTCATGGTCCGTAGGTCCCAGCCACGAATGGCCGTGTCGTTGGCGGTGGCCAGCTGGCTGCAGTTGTGGTGGGGGCTCCACTTGCCCACGGTGAACTTCAGCTGACCTTTGCCCTCCAGCGTGACAGTGCTAGAGACCTTGGGGAGCAGGTAAAGGGGTAGGGAGGGAAGAGTATACCATTACCAACAACACTGTTGGGAAAGATGTTCATCAGATCAACATGTGAACAAATATAAAAGAATACCACAAAAGGTTTTTCTCTGATACAATGCCACTCTCGCCTTTATTAAAACATACATGTATTTTTTATTTGATTACATGCAATACCGATGACATTTTGACAAGCCGTCGTGATGAAAATCAGTGCCTTATATACAGCAATATCTCCCGTGGTGTCTGGGTTCAGCCAGAGCAGAGAATAGACATGCTTCTATATTTAATTTAAATCTAATCTAACCCCACACCATCAAGAAATAAACAGGAATGAGAAGCACATTATTTTTCACCAGATACAATTTTATTTCTATAAATTTTTTCCACCACACCCAACTGTCTGTTAAAGAAGAAACTAGGAGCGATCATCTGTGGATTTTCAGAGAATCCCCCGTGTGCTGGCTGTGATGTACATTAGCTCCGACATATGGACTGTCTTCCCCCGTCCCCCCAGCTCTCTCAACGGACATACACACGCTTATTGAAAGTTATTGACAGGGTGAAACCAGCCGACCAAAGCCATTGGAAGGTCTCGATGTTGGGCACACACACACACACACACACACACACACACACACACACACACACACACACACAAACGCCTCCCAGTTGGCCCTGGCTGATCCCTTGGTGGTGATCCATACGGCAGTTACTTACGGCTCCAAGTATGTATGACCAGACAAAGAATGAGGGGCTAATATTGCTCTTGCTAGTGAGAGGGCTCCGCGAGTGGGTAGAGCTTTTTGAGAAGGAAAGACCTTGTCAAAATAACAGTGGGACATCTCTGAAATACTCTGCATCATAGGATACAATTAATTTGATTTCAAATAACACAACTTACCGTTTTTTATAATTATAAAAATTATAATGGTTGAACCATTAATTGTTTTTCTTCCTTTCAATCAATTACAGCATTATAATGTATACCATGTTTGCCTCACAACCATTTTACTTGGGAGCTGTTGCAAAATCTTGATTGTATTTACCCCTGGTAAGTTTCATATGAAATGCGTGCCTTTTAAATGAGATGCATCTCTGAACAGAACGGGGTTTCACAAAACAAATCAAATTCACTGCAAGTTTATTTCCCACACAGGGTACCCCGAAACATGCATTTTATTTGGAGATTCCGAACCTAAACGCAAGAGTCTAAAAAAAAGGTCCATGGCTTCTCTGTACTCAAAGAGGACAAAGAAGAGGTCTGTTTCCCCATCCACCTCATGGGCTGGGCTCCTGCTTGAACAGAAAAGGAAACACACATGAGTAACATTTAGGTGACCGGCAACCTCATCCATCCCTGAAGATTCATTTAGCCAACTACACTGCATTCCCTTTAAATCTTAGTTGCAATGTTTCAGCTTGCAATGGCTACTAGTCATTCGCATTATTAAGCTCATAAGACAAAGAAAACATTATCGTCACAACTTTTAATTACCTTAATTTCATTTCCTCGCCTTCTTCACTTGTTGTTGGGTTTTCTTAGATGTTGCTGATTCGGCGCTCAAATCGGAGAACGAAGGAGCCCCTTCCGACTGTAGCCCCGCCCACTTGCAGGTGTCCGCCCACTTGCGGCTGGCTCCGGTCTGCAGAGAGACGCTACTCTAACGGACCAGCGGCTCGCTGCTCCCGGAGGAGCCCAACCATATCCAACGCGTGAGCACACTACAGAGTGAGTGTGTGTTGGGAAATGCGGAAGCATTAAAGGGAAACCCTATTTGAGTGGTCTGGGAGGATTGATTCACTTTTAAGGCTTAGTAATGGTTTGATATATGACAATATGTATGTAAGATTAGAATTACAATGTCTATATATATGTATATATATATACACACACACACACACACACACACACACACACACACACACACACACACACACAAGCCAAATGTACATGTAAACACATTTTGAAGTGTTTGTGGTATAAATGAGAATATCATGCAATTAGAAGTCAATCCCTGAAAACAAATATATTTCTGAAAGAGGGCAGTCTGGCTCTTTGGTCGATCCTTGCCCGTTGGACTAGGAGTATGTGTATGGTTATGAAACATTAAATTAGTGGCCTCTTCTATTTTTTTCTCTCTCTGCTCCCACCTCTACTCCCTCATCACACGCCTTTTGTCCTCTGGCTCTCTCTCCCTCGCCCCCCTCCCCATGGTGCTCTCTCGCCCTCTCTCTCTCCCTATCTCGCTCACTCCCATCGATCGCTCCATCACTCCACTGCTCTCTGGTATACTCTCATTATTTCAGCTAGCGAGGACACAGGAAGGCATGGGGAGGGAGAGGGAGATAGCCAGATAGATATATTTAGATAGAGAAGATGGAGAGATAGGGGGATAGATAGGTTGAAAATATACGTGCACACGCACGTGCGTGCGTGCGTGTGTGCGTGTGTGTGTTTGTGTGTGCGTACTTGGCCATGAAAAGCTGCGTGTGTGGGTGCGCTGTGTGAGCTGATGGATGTTTTCATTCGGTTCCGTAAGCAGTTCTAATTGATGATACCAATGCATACACACACATGCAGACGCACCCACACACACTCCGTCAAACAATGCACATTGGGACACATTCCCAAATTATCCTTTTTTTGTAGGTGCTTGCGCAAAAACACAACTATACTGTGATCTCACACACACACACACACACACACACACACACACACTAATCTTGGCCAGGCCCTTGAGAGAGACAAATCCATGCTGCAGCTGGACAAGGCTGAAGATGAACACATCAACCTCCCTGTGATGGAGGAGGGGAGTGGAGGAGAGGAGAGAGGGATGAAAGCAGAGCAGGGAGGAGGGAGGAGGGGGGGGGGGGGGGGGGGGGGCTGGGGAACAGCGAGCGAGGAGCGGGGGGTGCGGTGGAGGGAGATTAGCATTCTCATCAGCACTGCTGGAATTTGTCTTGCCTGCCAAGAGCTTCCCCCTCCCCACCCATCTCCAACCGAACCCCCTCCTCTCTCTCTCTCTCTCTCTCTCTCTCTCTCTCTCTCTCTCTCTCTCTCTCTCTCTCTCTCTCTCTCTCTCTCTCTCTCTCTCTCTCTCTCTCTCTCTCTCTCTCTCTCTCTCTCTCTCTCTCTCTCTCTCTCTCTCTCTCTCTCTCTCCCTCCCTCCCCCCTCCCCCACTCTTCACCCAATCAGTCTGTTCTTTCATCCCCCCTTCTCCTCTTCCCTCTCTGGGTGTCCTTAATTCCCCCCTCCTGCATCTCCTCTCCCTTCCCATCCCCTCCTCTCTCTATCCCTCCGCCCCTTTTCCTTCCACTGACTTCTCCCTTTCCCCTCTCTTCATCATATCCCCTTCACCCTACATGATACCCCCCCCGCTGGCCCCCCCGCCCACCACCACCCCATCGCCATGCAGTATTTAATAGCAATGTTGTCCTGGGGAAGGTCACCACCACACCACCCCCACCCTGAACCCCCCGGCCAATGGACCCCCACACCCGCCTTACATTGGAGTCACGGCACAGGGGACCCACAACACTGCCCAGACTGCAAATGTAAAGCGTGCGTGTGGGCGTGCACGTGTGTGTGCATGTGTGTGCACGTGTGTGTGTGTGTGTGTGTGTGCGTGCTAGGGTTCAGCATTCATCTCAGCACAGGTCTGATTGAAATCTCTCGGACGGTGGCCATTTCTCACAAAGTCAAATTAATGTTGGGTAGACCCGCGCGCTCGCAGAACCCCACACACACACACACACACACACACACACACACACACACCTATACGTGCGGTGAGGAGTCCTGTGGGTGTCTGACCTGACTGCCCTTTGAGTGAATCCCTGGATGGGAGCATAAATTACTAATGACTCTCCGATACTCTCCGTCACTCAGTGCTGTGACTAATGGAAGAAACCTGCTGCATACGTGCACGTGTGAACACACGCACACACACAGCCACAATATGGATGATTTAGCCAACAAAGAATGACACAAGCATTGACACACACACACACACACACACACACACACACACACACACACACACACACACACACACACACACGTGTTGAGTTATAGACGCTTATGTCGAGTCATTAAGTACATTGAGCAATTAAAATGCACATCTTAATGACAGAGTCTCTGAGAATGAGAAGAGGGGGTCGAGGGGAGTACGATGAAATACTTGAGGCTCCATGCCTCAGCTTAACATGAACTCAAACTTACCGTCTGTTATTTGAATAACCGGCAAACAGTGGTGCGGATACAAAACAAAAAGGCTAGACAGACATTCAATGAATGGTGCTCTTCCATGTATTATAGTCTCAATGCCTAGCTCCACTGTTGAACGGGGGGTCGCATTTGAAACGGAGTGCTTGGCAGCACTTATTTGGCCTCATGGATGGACTTCAGAGTTGGGATTTAGGACACAGTATGACCCAGTGAAACCAGTTCACATCATTTCAATGCTGCCACTACATTTGGCAAGGGTTACGTCGAGTGAAATGACTGAACTAAAATTATAGACAGAAATTGCTGAAAACAGTCAATGCCTTAGTGTATGTGACGCATGAGGGGGGTGGGGGGGGGGGGGAGAGAGAGAGAGAGAGAGAGAGAAAAAAGAGTGGACACTGTCGAGCTTGTCACTGGTAGGATGTGTGTGTGTGATAACTGTGACGATACGGTGGTTATCAAATAATGAGTTGGCTTCTGCGTGATAGAGCTAGATGTGTGTGTGTGTGTCCGTGTGTGTGTGTGTGTGTGTGTGTGTGTGTGTCTCTCTCTTACCGTGGCCTGTGTGGAGCTCTCCTGCAGGTCCCACAGTAATGCATGGTTATCAACCAATGAAATCACACGCTTGCCGTCTCCCATGGGCTCCCACAGCACACTGTTAACACAAATGCACACGCACACGCACACACACACACACACACACACACACACACACACACAGACGGGGGTTACTGACAAGAGCACACAGGCAAACATGCAATAGCCAGTGCATTCCTCCCTGGTGAGATCAAGGCAGGTCAGTGGAGAATATCCTCCGCTTAAAGTACAAATGACTCCCTAACTGCCTGGAAGTATCACAGAATCCAAATGATTTATTACCATTGAATGCTTTCCCAGACACGGTGCGCAATCTCATTTGTAGCTAAATTGCAGGTTTGGCACTAGTTAACAGAGACTGGATCAATTAACAACGCCAGAAGAGTTATGGTCTATTGATCTAGCATGGCGTTTATCAGTCTCTGGGTCCTGGTAGTTAAACCTGTCACTTCGGATCTCTGCATTTCCTTGAGAGAAAAAAAAAAGGACGGAAAAGCTTGGGAAAGCTGGGAAGCCGGAGCTTTACTGTATAAACTCCCATGCATGATTGTTCATGTTGACTTGATTTCCTGACAACACGTTTCATCACAGACTCTCTGGGTTTCCCATCCCCTGCTGCTCGCCAACTTTGGCTTAGACTATCTGTAAAAAAAACAGGGTTGGTGTAAACACACAGCCGTGGTTCTGTGATTCAGATCGGGATCTGTGATTTTTATTCTGTTTCTGCAATGTCGGTAGTTTGTTGAGCAAGACCAGACTGCAACAGAATAACCTTCTGTAACTCTCCATCTGTAAGGATAGGAAACACCCTATGAAATGTGATAAAGGAAGGGCCCATTGACTTACTGTCATTTTTAAGCCCAATTTCTAGAACGACAATGATAACCAATTACACTTGCCAGTTGACACCCATCAGTGGACGCAAAAAAGACCATAAAGTGTCAAATCTCTGCTAGACACAAAATTAAATTGTTCATCCCTTCTCTTGTCTTTAGTCTTTTCGATCTAGCATTATGGTATATAAGGACATTGCCGTGACTCATAGAGGAGTGACAGAAGACTGCGAACCTGAACGGCCTTATATTTAGAATATAGATTCAGCATACTCATAACATTGATTGACTGACTATCCCTCCAGGGAAGTTGGTTAGCATTTTGTTAAGACCGGTGATTGATTTTCCAGTGTCCGTAGTCTGATGCTACAAACAGCCATACGTTATGTTGTACCCTATAGACAGCCTTGCCATGCAAAGTGATGAAGGATACCAGCTCGTAGAGTCTATGGAGCTTTTTTTTGCCTACTATCATCTTCCTCAGTCTGGAAGATAAACTTATGTTTGAGGAGCCAACCCCATGTTTCGTAGCAGTGGTTTGGCCTTATACAACCAAAACAAAATCAACTGCGAATCGTAATTCTCCATTGGTGTGCCAAAATGTTTTTATACATTTCAGTTTGTTCTATAAATTAGGAAGTGAACAGGTTTTCTTTGCCAGAATGGCTTTTGAGGTGGGCTTGCTATCATAAGGGTGTGTAGACAGTGACTATTGTTTATTTCAATGACATTAATTAAGACAACTCCATTTTTTTGGACTAATTAGTGTATGGGAAGCCTCAGTAACAAAACCAGCCAGCTAAGAATGGAGGGAGGGAGTGTGGTAGAGAGAGAGAGAGAGAGAGAGAGAGAGAGAGAGAGGTGAGTTGAGTTTAGGCTACAGAAGAGTTTTCACAAGACAAGATAAACTAATGTCAGAACGGGTGGGAAGACAGCGTGAAGAGCATGCCTCTTGGATCTCATCCAGCGATAGTCCTTGAACAAATGTGGAGAGGAGTGAAGAAGACCGTAGACGAGAAGGGAGGAGAACAGAGGAGACCAGATGAGAAAAGAGGAGAGGAAAAAAATGGAGAACGAGAAAGGGCGAATAGTGGAGGTGAGAGGAGAGGAGAAAAGAGGAGTAGACACAGTGAATTTGGGGTTGCTGTCGGGTGGCCTTCATGATGGCACGTGCACACCTTGGTGGGTATATTGCACTCCCACCTCCGAAAGTAGGGTGGCATTTCATGTACTATCTCACATGCACGCACACACACTTTTGGTCCCAATTCATATTCATATGGGTCCAAAATGTTTACAAATATACCTTATGGTTTTAGCGTGCACGCACACACACGTCAAATTAAAATTAAGGAACACTAACTGCTTAAATACATCAACGCTTCATCTTTCCCTATAGCGTTGCTTAATTTAGACAATCAGGAGAGGGACACTGGGAAAAACAGAGTGGCAAAACCCACATAATTTTCCCTTATTGTCTTGCTTCTTGATTATGAAAGAATGCGTCCTAAGCGTTCGACCTTGAGTGTAGTACCACGCCAATACTAATGGTATGCAAATATGCTTTAGAGAAGCAATGGAGGTTTTACAAGCCCATATATCTCAGCTTGGCAAAGAGATGCTCACTCTCTCACCTTGTTACTCTCCCTTTCTTTCTCTTTTCCTCTCCGTTACTCCCTCACTATCTCTCTTTTCCTTTTTGCCATTCCCTATGTTTTTACATATTTTTAATAAACCGGATTGTCGGTGCAACTTATACACACACACACAAACACACATTCAAACACGGCCGAAAACACACACACAAAGTATATGTAAGCAGTGTTTAGTATTGAGGCAGACGGTGCACATGTATAGTAATTAATTCAGTCAATGCCAAACAATCACACATAATACACATGATTGCTTCATGCAAACATATCTAAAAATACAGACACACACACACACACACACACCCATGTTTAAAAAAAAAAAATAAAAAAAAAAATCAACCTTGTTTTTGTGCTTTGCTGTTGCCAACCAGGGCTCTGATTGGCTAAAATATCTCAATGGCAATCGATTTTGCTCGACTACGTGATCCTCAATCAAAAGCTAGTGCAATAAAAAACGAAGGAAAATAACCCACTATGGTATACAGACACCCACACACATGCACACAAAATCTTTTTTTTCAGATTTTTCATTTGAGGCTTGCCTTTACTGCAGTGTTTGTCCATCCAAACAACAATAAGGGGATTTGGGGGCGGCAGGAGAGCTTTGCTAAAATGTTTTTTTGGGCCAAGGGGGATGGGGAGGGGGCAGTATTACGAGTGTGAAAAGCAGCTATGCACACAGAGCAACAAACACATATGAAAGCAGGAGGTAACACAAGCGCACACACAGGGTCCAGTATCCCAACAGCCATTCAATGCAAAAAGAACATGCACACATACATACATATAAAGACACATACATAGAGTGTACACACACACACACACACACACACACACACACACACACACACACACACACACACACTACGTTTCCCCCAATCACTCAGACAACAGTGGCAGCCAGAACTAGTAGGCTGCCAATTGTACGTGTATACGTGTGTGTGTGTGTGTGTGTGTGTGTGTGTGTGTGTGTGTGTGTGTGTGTGTGTGTGTGTGTGTGTGTGTGTGTGTGTGTGTGTGTGTGTGTGTGTGTGTGTGTTTGTGTGTGTGTGTTAGCAAGATGGAGGAGGTGGGCAGCAGACCAAAGCCATCCATCTAGGGAAGCCAATAGTACACAGCACTGGCTACCGGCTTCACAGCACTGAGGCTCACACACACACACACACACACATACACACACACACACACGTGCCCTTGAGAGGGTTACACCTCACATGGTGTTTAGGTGTTGAAGCCTGCAGCCATCAATCTCTACCCAGCAGCCCTACCTGACCTGCCCTCTGGACACACAGGCACCGACGCAGACGGACAATACGTACATTTTAAACGCACACACACACAAACACAAACACACACTCCTTCCTTATTCGTCATAGACTCACAAAAAAATTAAAAAAGCCTTTTGTTGGCCGCTCTCTCTCTCTCTCTGTTCTTTCTTGGTATCTCTCAGGCCCAGATATGTGCTACTGTATGCATTGTGTTTACCGGCGGGCATCTTATAAAAATGATAGCAATCACAAGACAACTGATGAACGGTGGGCTGAAAAGGGGAATGAACATTGATTTCCGATCCTGTAGGCCAGTGAATTATGGGCTAATGTGCTTTGCAGAGCAGGCCCAGCTTCGAGACAAAAGGGGACCGGGCTGGGGCTGCGATCGTGGATATGTGGGCCAGTCGATTGTCTCGGACCGAAAGAGGAGGTAAATAAATAATGAAACTGCATATCCATACAGAGGGGGGGGGAATTAGGAGGAGGGTTAGGGAGAGAAATTAAAAATATGGCCGCGGCAATGAGGGGATAAGCTAAGCAAATAGGCAGATAGATGGAGACGGACGGGGAGGGCGCTATCTGAGCACAGAGCGGGGAGGAAAACAAAATGGGAACAGAACAGAGTTGAACTAATAAGAGGCGACTAGCTAAACCCACCAACAGAAATCAGATAATAAAAGTACAATCTCAAGGTGATACTAACGTTATTTCAACTTAAAGGTTGATATTTCCCAACAAAATATATGCAATGGTGATACCAACAGGTAATCCACACTTTGCTTCATAGTTTTTTGATTGATTGACAAGTCAAGCATGGGTGTTCTGGGTGGTTGCTGTGGCAATGTGAGGGTGTTCCAGATGGTTGTGAGGGCATTGCTACATTGTCGCAAAGGTTGCTGTGGACAGTGCCTAGGACGTGACTAGAGTGGTTTGGACAGTTTCTAGGGAGTTGGCAGGTAGTTGTTAAGCTGTTCTGAGTGGTTACTAGGGCGTCACTGGTATGCTGTGGGTGGTTGCTATAGGGCTTCAGATAGAGCTGCTGGGTACCTACCTGGACGCGTTGCCATGGGCGCTGTCGTTAAGGTGACAGAGGAGTTCCAGAGTCTGGGGATTGTGGGCGGAGTCATCTGGGGACTCGTGGCTGCTGCCCGTCTCCCAGTCGCAGGGCATCCGCCACACTGAGGCGCAGGACACCACCCTGCTGTCACAGGCTGCAGCACACACACACACACACACACACACACACACAATGCACAGTTGCGATGTCTGGGTCAGTGGAGGGTGCAAATGATTGCATGTAGTTGTGATCACACAAGTACACAATTACTAATCATTTTAATAAAGATAAGAGAGAGTGTGTGTGTGTGTGTGTGTGTGTGTGTGTGTGTGTGTGTGTGTGTGTGTGTGTGTCTTCGCTTTCAGGCAGAAAGTACTGTTACCAGGCGGTAAACTTTGCACCCAAAACCAAAAAAGAAATAAATAACACAAATGAGTTACTGTATTTGGACATAGCCCAACATCACATACAGCTGGACCTGCTAATTGGAGCCAGTGGTGTGAAGAGTGGAATTGATACAGTAATTGGACATAAAAAAGAAAATGCAGTGGAGGGCTACATTGCGAAAACTAATCATATATAGGGAAACCAAAAAGAAGAGGGATAGAGGACGAGGAGAGATATAATGGGGGCGTATAACTCCTTTTTGTGCCATGTGGATATTGAAAGTGTGGGCAAGTGGTGGGTGAGGGTGAGAGGGAGGGAGAGAGCGAGGGGTTGGTGCATGAAACGTTGCCGTTGGGCCTGTTTGTCAAAATTAAAAGCAAGGGGGCCGGAGTCAGCGGGTGTCTTGAGTGGTTTTAGACAAGCCCAACGCCCCCAATAAGTGGCCAAGCAATCATCAGGAACAAAAGACCCTTTCTGGCTTACTGTGTTAGGGACCGCTCTTAAAGAGAGGTCATTTGTATACGTGTGTGGACTGGAAGGCATATGTATACACAGTATCAGTACATATAGCACAGATAAACTGTAGAGATCCAAAAGAGACTATAGAGAGTATGTATGAATTAATTAATTATTTAATGAAAAAAAAAAAAAATATATATATAATATCTATTACATACACACATTTTTTTATTTAATTGTAAACAAGACAAATAGGATATTCTATTATCGAGTAAGTGAGGAAAGAAGGAAAAGAGTAAAAGAGCGAGAGAGTCGAGACACTAGGCATAGCCCGCAGTAGTACCAGTGACTACTGCCCCTAGAGGCTAGAGGCGTATTTGCGCTCTGCGCCAACCTCACCCACTCGATGAGTCTGTCCCATCTGTCAAGGCTGTCTGCTCCAATGTGGCACACGCACACTTTAACATCAACACACACATCAACACAACTGTACAGACACATACATTCTCTTCCCCCCACGCTAGATTTCATTCTTATTTTTACCCACGGACATGGATGTGCTCTAACAGAGACACACACACACAAACACAGACATTTTGGAGAGCTCAGCCACAAGATAGCAAATGACACACTAAATATGGTCCATTTAACTCTACAATCGGACCAAAACTGCCATCAACCTGCACACAATGGCGGCCTTACCTTCAGCACTGGAGTAGCCCAACTGTACTTTTATTTTCTTACTTTTAGCCACTGCAGAAATGGACCCGACCCCGAGTGGCCATGTACACACACGCCATTTGCATGAAAAAAATGGCCAAAGAAAATAACTGGGTAATCATGTTCTTACTTTGCTCATGTGTTTTTTACATTTGCAATTCATTTTCCCCCTCATGCAACCGCCAACGAATGCAAGCAGATTGGCTACAGATGGGGCTATGGCGCAGGTGATTAAAAGCTCAGAGTGTGTAACTTACGCTCACAAGCGTAACCTACAAGTGTGACATTAGAATTTGGTTCTGGTTTTCTTCCTTCCTTCCTTCCTTTTGCCCCCACCACTATCCTGCCCAACCGTGCATCTCGTCTCTCACTAAAGCAGCTGCTGGTTTGCGGGACATGGTCACTGCGAGCACAAATGCCCGTTGAGTACGTTGTGTCGACTCATCTCTGTAACGAAATGAACTAAAAAACAAAACGTCCGTTAAGTGAGTTAGAATGCTCTTCAAGATGGCGGCTGCTGCTTCGGACTCTGAAGTCATCACTGCACATTTCTTCCGGAGAGTGGCTGCGGGACATCTTCACTGACAAACAGCGGGCAAAGTGTGTTTGGCTGAATGTCTACGCCAAAGAGCTAATGGACTTGTATGTACCATGACCAAAGACACAAATCAGTCGCAGATGTGTCCAAGCACGAATAAGGCGAGTGAAAGATTTATAGATTTACATACTTTCAATTTAGTTTTCCCTCAAAAATCATGTTCATAATGTCACTCTACTCAAATATAAGCGGGTCAAAAGAAAAGTTGGATGACTTCCAGAGAGTCCACCATTCTAGGCAAATCTCTCCCCTCACACTGCTGTCAGGCGCGGGGCATCACGTCTGCACGTTAGCACTGATCCTATCAGGGCCCGGCCGCGTCATGCTAACACAAGCTGCTGAAGCCCTGCATTCGTCAACGCCGGCCATCGATCCCCTGCTGCAGATCCGATTAGACAAAAGGGTTGCAACGCGTCTAGGGAAAGTGCAAGAGGTAATTAAGAGCAAGAGGGACAGACAGTCAGACATGGGGAGGGAGTGGAAGAGCATGATGGAGATGAAGTGTGCCATCCATACCGTGTGACCAAAAGAGATGGGAGCATGGAGAAGCGATAGGTGGGAGGTAGGGGATGTGGGGGGGGGGGGGATGGAAAGGCGCTCACTTTTGTTGTAGCAGGTGGTGAGCACGGCCTTATCCGCGGGACTGGCGCCAATGTTCCATATCTCCCCAGCTTGGTGCAGGAGCACGTTCTTGTTAATGATGTTATTCTCATCATCAAAGTCAATGATGTGGATCTGGGGATAAGCACAGAGAGAGAGAGACATCAAGAAAGAGAGAGAGAGAGAGAGACATAAAGACACAGAGAGAGAAAGATATAAAGACAGAAATAAAGAGAGAGAGAGATAAAGACACAGAGAGAGAAAGATATAAAGACAGAGCGAGAGAGAGAGAAAGAGACAGACAGACATAGAGAGACATGGGACAAAGAAAGAAAGAAAGAGAGAGTTAAGATGAAGCAACGATATGTGCCCCTCCCTCTCATCTACTGAATGCAACCACCACAGTTCAAAGCTCTGCTAATTTCTCCTGCTCACCAACAATGAGCAGATTCTGATTAACAAACTCTCTGAAAGATGATAGATCGTTTCCTACTCCACCCCTCACAAAAAAAAAACTACAGACTTCACGTATTCGTCTTTTTTCCCTCCTTGATTTGCTTTCAAAGCAATGATTAAGACAGGCTGTTAGAAGTCTTATTTAATTGGGGAATCGTGGCAGTCCCACATGTGACACAGCTGCAAAACAAGCTGAGGAGAGAAAAACAAAGAAGAAATACGGATTACAGTTGAGCTTTCCTGGCAAATGGTACCTGCGTTCAGGGTTGGGTTGTACTCAAACTATGTTGAAAAGGACTGGAGGAGCGTCTGAGGCGTGATCTTTAACAACTGTTCAATAAAGTTTGTTTTTTTCCCCTTAGGACTATATTCAAGTGCAGAGGCTAATTTAGCTTAGCTTTGTGTTAACCAGTAATCTCCAACCCATCTGTGCTTCCCTATTAAATATGGTGTTCAGAATTCTTAGAGGAATACACTACAGAAAACGATTATTACTGTAACAATTACAAACAAAGTGTAGCCTGGAATTAGAAATGTTGTGCTCCCTTTTTACGCAAATAGAATATTGTTTGGCCACTTTTTTAGTAAAAGAGAAAAACATGTAGTTCTTGATCACTAGTTTTGCCCTGTGATGAAATCCCGATGACAAATGGAATAGGGATGTGGATTGTAGATTGATACTCTGTTTAACCCTCTTTCATTAGATATGAAAAAAAAATAGGGCAATTTCTCTTGGCGCAATGTATATATCTGCACTGTACCTCTTTGTGCCAATCTTGTGTGGATATTACTTGACCGTATTTAAAAAGTCCATACATTTCCATAATGTTTTGTGAGCTGAAAACATAATTTTTACACTTGTTTAGTGTACAGATTTGAAATGAATTGCTGTACATAAATCTTAACATACAAGTGTATAGTTAATGTTTTTCAAGTCACAAAACTTGATTTACATGCGTTGATTTTGTAAATACGTGGAAGTAATCTTAGCACTAAATTCACTCCATACCTAGCACAGTAAAAAAGTGAAACTAAAGTAAACAAAAACCATGAGTGGGGGCCCCAAGGTGCTGTTGCTCTCTTAAGAGGGGGGCTTACATCACTTCAACAGGGTGGGGTGCTGCTGGGGCATTTATGGGGTTCCACAGGACCATAACTCTATCAAGGCAGCACCTTCACTCCCTTTATGCCTACACTAGTTTTACAGGCAGACGCAGGAGGGGCAGTCCGGCTGGAGGGAGGGAGGGAGGGAGGGACAGCAAGGAAGCCAGTGAGCGAGAGAGAGAGAGAGAGAGCGAAGTGTCTTGGAGCAGCAGCATCTTGCAGTGGCCTCAAAGTCAGTCAGGCAGCCATTAACCTTGAGTTGGGTGAACTGCATCAGGTACATAGTTTTTTTTATTATTAGCCCAAAAAATGATTAAGCAAAGTCTGAATTTTATGGCGGTGCGTTCATGTGTGTGTGTGTGCACGCGCGGAGGGGGGAAGGGGAGTGAAATACATTTGGGCTGGCAGGACAGTGTAATTGGAGGGAAGAAGGTGTTCATGGTACCTGGCACTCCCCACCACCGCACACACTCCAGTGATCCCAGGTGAGAAAAGGATGGAAACAGAGCGGGAGTGAGAGAGTGAGAAAGTGAGAGAACGAGAGAGAGAAAGAGAGGTTCCAGCCTTCCTCCCTCGCGGTGATTTATCAATCGCGTTCGTCCAAGACCCAGGGAGTGAGTCATAGCCTTCAGCCCATCTGGCAAGCGGCCCGCCGCTTTTAATTAGGTTCCTGATTGGTGGGAGGAGGCAGCGCGCGTGTGTGTGGAGGCGTGTGTGTGTGTGTATGTGTACATGCAAGTGAGTATGCGTGTGGGTGAAGGCATTTGTCCGTGCGTGTGCGTATGTGTGCGTGTTATGCTGGCACATTCAAGAGAGGGATGAAAAACACTGGCTAGATCCTGAACCCCCCTCCGCCCTCTGCCATCACCCCCGCTTCCCTTCATCCTGTCCCTAGCGCCAAACCCAGCCCCACCAGAGACATCCACAAACACTTAACTTGGGGGACCTTTTTTTTTTTTTTTTGCTAAAGCTCTTTAGCCGCCCGGGTGACAGTGAGCGGGGGCCCGGCCGGGCGGGGGGCCCGGTCGGGGGGGCCGCGGCGGACGGCCCATAGTGGTGCCAGGCCCCGGCGCTTTATCTCGTTAGCAGCCCTAAATGCCACGGCGGCGAGTCCTCCGCGATCTGTCATTCAAGCTATTGGTCTCTGAGGGATTTTAAAAAGGTGCTCAGCGAGTTAAGAGAGGCATTTCCACCCTGCATTATGCTTAATGGGAGGTGGAAAGGCCAGAGGGCTTATGGATACAGCTGAAGTGGGGGAGGAGGCGGGCGGGTGTTAGAGTGTTGGGGTGATGGGGGTAAGGAGTGGAGGGATAAGGAGAGGGTTAGGGCGGGGGGAGGGGGTAGGGGAGACGGAACAGCAATCAGAAAGGCATTTTTCACAACACGAGTGCAAACTAAACTGGACTTGGCAGAACTGAAATGCAGTTAAGATCCGCAGTGATCATACTGAAATGTGCAAGAAAAAATAATAAAATAAACGCCACTGGCTGCACTCCAGATGCAGAATTTTTACGGAAGCAGGATAAGGGGAAATTATGTACAAGTATTTTCAAATTAGTACATGGTAATTTTTTGGTAAGGAGAAGTTAATTGATGAGATGAGATATCCTATTTTTATGTTTTTTGATAGCAAATCTGAATAAAAAGTTGTATCCTTCAACATGAATGAGGCTTATTGATATACCAGCATCGGGTTATTTAGTCCTGTCACCATGGCAATACAAGTGGCTATGAATGTGAAAGAGGGAAGCATTATTACTGTACAGCATGCCTCGCATCTGATTACCACAATGAGGTTAGCCTCACAACGCTGTGAAAAATAATCAATTTGATTCTCTCTTGTGTTTTCAGATCTGTGGCCATGCCAGAGAGATGGAAAGTATATTAAAGGGACTGCCAGTGTAGAGTAACAAGAAAAACACGTAGATCAGATGCATTGTCACTTTCCCCAACCAGCTCCACATTAGACCCGCTAGACAAGACTTGGACGTCTCTCAATCTGAATCCAACGCCAGACCCTTTTCACACAACAGTCTGCCAACACTTCATTTTTTTAACCATCTCATTCCCATCTCAATTAATTATTTTCCCATTAGACACCAACAGTTTCTTCATCTGTCACTGTATTGACCTCTGCAAAAATGTGCACACGCCAGTCAGCCGCACACTCGCACACATAGACTTCTACATAAATATACACAAAGCCAGCCAAAACTGTGCTTCTTATTGTATGCATGTCGCACGCACAAGCACACAGTTTTCTAGGCAGACATCCAGGAACAAACACTTGCGCTGACACACAACATTGCAGATAAAGAACCCTCTGGATAGTTTTATGCAAATCTTTCAATAAATACCTTAAATTATACAATTTTCCACATATAACAAAAAAATAACTACACTTATTTTCTGAAGGCCTGCACTGTTTGTGTTGCTGGTGGACAGAGAAGGAGCTTAACAAACAACGCCTTAGGCTACAATTAACTACAAAGTGTATGTTTAACAAAATATATCCATCTGTTATGGGGCCATTGGATGAGAGATTCGGAAATTAGCTTTTTATGTCCACTTGGTTACTACTTTATTGAAGTTATTAGGTTTGAAATAAAGTGCAGCTTGCAATTTTGTTGAGCTTATATTTGTCAAGTGAGCTCAAAATGCAAATCAGTTTAATTGCACTTGTAAGTCACAGCACTATATGTGTCTGTCAACAATCCATACTTGTATCCATTGTCTAGGTCCTTGAATCCCCACCCTACATCAGGTAAACAGTAAATAAACTGGTATAACAGTAAATTCTGTTTACATAATTGGTCTATTAAAGGAAGGTAATCTTATAATGTCTCCCGACCTACAATTTATTATAGCTTTTAATAGGTGTGCATTAATGCATCTTTTTAACGGCCATAAAGACTGAAACTATAGGCCAATAAAGAGAAATCCATTTCAACACTGAATAATATAGACTGTAGTAAGTGTGTGCATGTGTACGTGCATGCATACATTGTTTTTATATATATATATATATATATATATATATATATATACATATATACAAAATAAATAAAACAATATGCAACACAGGATGCATTATAACCGTTATTAACAGAGGATACATTATAAACACACACAAATCACTAACATGTCCAACAGTTGGTCATACAACTGCATGCCTCTACCATCTTGCACACCTGTTGTGCATCAAAGTTGATTTACAGTAGATGCCCAGGCCTTAGTTGTTACCTAGTAGACATCAGCCCAATCTAGATCAATATGACTTGACCAAAAATATTTAAATGTCGTTTTAATCTAATAAATAGTAGAATAACTAGAGCATTTGATATGCAGATGTGTCCAATATTTGATATATCTTGCAACTGATAGATACATCTGATGTCTATTCGGTGCTACTATCATGAAAAAAGAAAATCTCATACATATTATCAGAAAAGTTCTGCCTGGCTTGAAAATCAAGTTAAAAGTATAGAATGGATGTCAAATAATGCAAACCTTTACATATTTCTAACCTCACCTGGTTATCAAATTTCAGAGACTGTGTGCCGACAAGGAAACGAATGGCATCAGTCTCAGCCGTCTGGGCAGTAAGAGCCCTTGCCTGCAAGAAGAATGCAAGATACCTCCATCATTCATAACGTTACTGTAAACAATAGTATTTCAGTATTTTTTTACTTATGTCAAACACTATAGCATGAAAGGAGGTTTAGCAACGACAATAGAGAACGGATGATCTATGATACGTAGATACGTTTAAAATGTAATGTGACAAGATATGATAACATATGCCATAGTAGCTAGCTAGTGTTCATTTATATGGAGAGTGATGTGGTGTTTAGGTTAAACAGGAATCTACGTACCTGGAATTCGAGACCATAAATGACAGGTGCATCGTCTTCCATTTCTCAAATTGTTGCAGCTTTGCCCACCTTCTTAATGTTCAATGTGTTATTCTTTGCCCTACAGTAAGTGAAATACTAGTACAGTTTGTGCTACATTAAACCTGTCCAAAATGCATTTCCGCGATATACACTTTTTGCGTACGTAGCGAGTGCGTAAAACGCGTACAATGAACCGTGAAAGGTACTTCTATGTGTTCGACGGCGTAAATCCTTCGAAGAATACCGCTGATGAAGTTTTGTCCTTCACAGATGCCGTATGTTAGTGTTGTCGTATAATAGACATGCGCAGTGTAGGTCTTGCTGTCAGTCTTATAAAGAAGCGTTTAAAGGTAAGAATGCATTTCATGGCTGTAAGAGAAAAATTTAACACAGTCCATGTATTTAACGCATAATACAGTCTGTAAATGTAAAACACTGCATGCCGTACCCATGTAATTTGTGCTTTGCTTTCTGTGTCGACACGGTAGCTCACTAAATGACTTGACGTTAGCTTTATAGCTAACCCCAAATCCAGAGTAGTTGATTGTCAAGTCTGAAAGAATACAATTATTGTGCATTGTAAATATTTATCATCGAATCAATGGTTGATCTTAACTTTGGTATATATCTCTTTTAGACAATAAACGGGAAGAAAATAAGCTGCAGTGTCATTCGATAGGCAACACACTGACGTGGATATTATTTTCAGGAGCAGTAGGATGGATAGCGGTGAGGGTCCTTCTCGGCCGGTCACCCTGGACATAGCTGTGGAGGATTTCGCCAATGATTCTCTAGCCCCTGATCAAACCATCTCCGGCCATGCCTTCCTACTCCCGGAGGAAACCATCGACCTCGGGGGGGAATGTGTCACCCCTCTGGAAGACAGCACTGCCACACCCTCAGAGAGCCTGCTGGAAAGACTCAATGACCAGATGATGGAGAGTGTCATGATTTCAGATTCGCCTAATGTCAGCGAAGAGGATGATGTGGCTCCTATCGACTCCTTTCTGGAGACAGGTGACAATGAAGATACAGGAGAGCTGGAGGCTTCAGTCAGCGCAGTTGGAAAACCTGACGTCATTCTGCATGCTAGTGAGACGGAAGCTGAGTTGGACGAACAGGAGTGTGAGAGTCCTGACCAAGAAGTAAAGGAGGAGGAGGAGGAGAATGACCAGAAGGGCCAGCAGGGTGAAACGGGGGAGACGGTCACTGTTTTAGTTTCTGCCGCTCACACACCGAGTCCGCCTAGTGCTATGGATGAAGACCTGGCAATGCCTTCTGTAATGGAGGAAAGTCTGAAAGACGAGCCTGTGCCGGTATGCACCATATTCAGTCAAGGCAACCAGCCCAAGACACTGGTGCCCGATGGTTTCCAGCCCACGCTCATCAAGTCTCCCAGCTTCAGCATGGCCAGTGGCGGGGCAAGTGACGAAACAGGTACGCCCAGCAAGCTGACCCCGCCGCTGGTGTGTCAGCCGAGCCCCAGCCTCAGCAAGTTCTTCAGCGACAACGGCCACATGAACCCGGCCTCAGACTTCTTCGACTCATTCACCACCTCCTCCACGTCCTCCTTCATCTCCGTTTCAAACCCGAACGCCGAAGCCCACATCACCCCGCCCACACCCGAACCAGTGACCCCAGACCAGCAGCACTCCTCCCCCGGCTCTTCTCTCTCCACCCCGCACACCGGACCTCAAGGGGACTCCCTGTTTGGGGTGATCTCCGGCGAAAGCTCCAGTCCCTTGGTCCAGGCGCAGCCCCCTCTTCCCCAAGGGCTGCCGCCCGTACCGCCGCAGCCCCGGCACTTCAACCAGCTACAGGCCGCGTTCTCCGGCAGCGACGACCCGTTCGCCACGGCGCTGAGTCTGAGTGAGGTGGACCGGCGCCATGACGCCTGGCTGCCCTCCACTGAGACCAGGAAGGTGCTCATCGCGGTGGCCACCCAACAGTACAACCAGGCTTACGTGGAGAGGGACAGAATAACCATGCCCGGCCTCAAGTTCGACAACCTACAGGTACAATAAGCGCGCATACCCACAATGTTAATCACTTCATGTCTCTTTGTAGTTGCAGATGTAGTTTCAAGGTCATTTGTTTAGTTAAATGGAACTTCTAGGCTTCTATAGTATAGCTTCATATACTATAGCTCTTTTAAGGCACCTTAGTTATTTTATGTATGACACAATTCTGGTTTGTTATTCCTATGCAACCTCTAAACCTCTAATCTCCAGTGTTTAGCAAGTTAAACTAGTGCAACAGAGCTTCATATATAGTTTGTTGATTTTCTAGTGTATGAAGATACATTACAGGATCACCATTCGATTGTTTTTATTTCACCCGAGAGACATTCTGAAGAATGAATGCCTGCTTGGTTGAGGCTTGAGGATCCAGATTATACAACCTTTTGTTGTAGTGCATTGTGAAGTTGAAACCTATAGTCCTACATTAATATTAACTTAATACAGGATCATGCCTCATAAATACTAGTTCCACAAAAGGTTGCATACTTTTTTTACACAAATCTAACAACGGTTTTTGCACAGAATGACCTGCGAGACATGAGTTTCCCCGTAGATCAATCAGTATGAGTTTGACGTCCAACCCGTTGGACTCCTCTATACGTGCCGTGCTCTAGATGCAAAGAAAATGCTTCTGCAACGCATGCCCGGAGCTATGTTGCGAATGAATTGGGACTATTGGGAATGAATGAATGGACTTATTGTGAACTCCTACGCAAACAGTTCAAGGCGGCATACTTCTGCGTGGCCGTACACCATGAATTTGATCAAAGCATCGATGCGCTCGTGTTCAAAAAAACCCTGTAGTCCTCTTCATTCCAGTTCATTTGGCAATTATGCTGGTTGCCTGTTTTGTTTAGGCTCACAAAGGCACCCCATAGAAAAAAATATTGTCTATTCAGGTGATGGAGTTATATTTCTCTCCACCTCACCTATTCAATTTCAAAATACAAATTTGAGTGTGATTGAAGTTGAAGTGTGGTACAAAAAAATATGTACGAAAACATTTCTGCAACCATATTTAATTAAACATATTTTCATAGCATTTAGATTTCGGAGTCATTAAGATTTCCTCTGTGTCAGCCCCTGTACACTCACCTCCACTAGAGAAGCCAGTAGCTTCATTTTTAATCAGGCGAACTTGGTTATATTGAGACTTGATCAAGGCTTCATACCTAATGAGCAACAGGACAACAGCCGCCCCCCATCGGACCTGCCTTGGTGATACCAGGGCAGCGCTAATGCCGTGATGGCGGGGGCCTTAATTTCACCGATTATCGGGGCACCGATAATCCACTTCCTTTTTTGTGAGTTGTTCTGCTTTAACATGGCCCTCTTGGTAATGGCATAGTTTTAAAGTTTGTGTGTGTGTGTGTGTTTGCGGTACAGAGCGACGCAGTGAAAGACCTGATGCTGCGGTTCCTGGGTGAGCAGGTGGCGATGAAGAGACAGGTCCTCAACGCAAACTCCGTAGAGCAGTCCTTCCTGGGCCTGAAGCAGCTCATTGTAAGTCAACAACATATACCAAGTGTTAACCTGTCTTAATTGGTTTTGTAAGTCTTGTCGGTTGGCTGTTCAGGACAGTGTTGATAATGTTGTTTGTTGTACAGACGCGGCTATTATAACTAATTTTCCCCTTCCCCCTTGTCTCTTCCAACGTGGCCTCCATTTGCCATTTGCTAGCAATATGCTAGGCAATGACTACTAAGAGTATTGTATCAATTCCACCCATCTCCGTCTCGCTTCAGGCAGCCTCACTTGACAGCGCCGTCATAATGTGTGACCCGTGGGTGACCTCACGAGACGCTTGTTATTTCCAACATATGCGCCTGCTGCTGCAGCAGCACTTGAAGCGATGGAAAACGGTTGAAGGAAGCATAGCGGAGGAGGGAGGGATAAAGAGAGAGAGGAATGAGGGGGGGAGTGAGTGAGGGAGGGAGGGAGGAAGGAAGCGAGGGAGGGAGGGAGAGGAGGGGAGCGGAGATGGAGAGGTGGAGATCCTCCTAGCTCTCCAGTGCCTTTTCTCCTGCTGTGCCTATGTATTATGCATGGGAGTGCTGTGCATATTTCAAGGGCCTTCTGGACTTGGCTGCACACACACACACACACACACACACACACACACACACACACACACACACACACACACACACACACACACACACACACACACACACACTAGCACAGCAGCTCAAGAAAGGAAGACGAAGTTGGAGCTGGCTGCAGTCTGCAACACGCACACAAACACACACATTCTGCATCTGGACTATATAGTGTGACTGTGAGGTATAGTTGTTTGTGTGTGTTCGCTCTCATTAGTGTTCGTGTGTGCTGCCTATGTGCAGAAGAGGAGTCGTGTCATAAGGCATTAAAGCTCTCTGCCAACTGGTGTGGGTGGGTGGTTCCCTAGAGAGAGAGAGAGAGAGAGAGAGAGAGAGAGAGAGAGAGAGAGAGAGAGAGAGAGAGAGAGAGAGAGAGAGAGAGAGAGAGAGAGAGAGAGAGAGAGAGAGAGAGAGAGAGAGAGAGAGAGAGAGAGAGAGATGTTGGCAAGCAAGAAAGGTACTTTTCTTTTTTCAAAACAGAAATGACAGGGAATAGAAATACTTGAGCAATGCAGTGAAAGAAGGAAATCAATGATCTGTACTATGTATTTTAACTGGTGATGAGTTTTGTGGAGCTACTGCTTTAAAGTTATACTGGGAAGATTTCTGTTGTTGGCCCAAGGACTACCAGGCAGTGAGTGGGATGGGAGAGGCGAGCAAACTGAACTCTGGGACCTCTAGTTGCAGGGTCCACTCGCTCTCCCACCAAGACACACATACTGTATGTGTGTGTGTGTGTGGGGGGGGGTATTCACTCTTGGAATAATGCTATTGCATTCATTTCACCTTTTTAAGTGGGAAACTTTTAATGGTGTTGCAAAGAGCAAAATCAGGCCGCTTGTTTGTGTTCTTGTTTTGTTTTTAAACACAGATGTTCAAAAGTTCGAAAGGGCACACACAAACACACACCACCGTGACGGTGTGTGTGCAAGCGTGAGCTGGTGTTTGTCACAGCTGTGGCCCGCTGCCTCCAGTCACCTTGGCCGTGGTCAATACAGTGCATCGATTCCCCCGGATATGAGCCAGGTGGCTTCCTTCAGTTGCACACGTGCGTGACCGTGCCGTATGTGCTCACTAAAAGTGTCGTGTGCACTTTTTTTTTTTTTTTTAATGAATGATGTTGGCAGAGTGACTCATGCTGCAGACCCAGCGGGTGACTGTGCCGGCTGTCACCAGCCCACACTGTGCTCGGCACACGCGCACACACAGGATATTAGATAACCGGAACCGCGCACATGCACTGTCACTAGAGCAGGTCCCCGAGAAAGCCAGAGACACGGAACAGACCTGCTTCTGAGTGCAGGAAGCGCTGGATTGAGACAACGGGACCGGCCTAATGTGATGACAGATGTGGAACAATATCAGCAGGGATCTTGTGTTCTCCCCTCTTCCCCTCCATCTCTCCCAATCCGTTTTTCCCCCTGTTACGCTGCTCCAGAATCAAACTCGCTCGGTACCGGAGGGCCGGTCAGATGACCGAGCCCTGGCCTCCCCCTCTAGCTCTCTCTAACCCCTTTCTTCGCTCTTCATCCCTCTCTCTTTCAGTGACCTCTCTCGCTAGGTCTCCCTCTCCGTCTCTCTCTCCCACGCTCTCTCCCTGTCTCCTTGCAGTGGTGTGGTCAGCACTGGTGCATCTCTGGCTCAGCACCACCCTGGGCTGGCCTCATCCGTCTCTGTGATTAGGCAACCCTTCTCCTCCCCCCCGCCCCTCCCTCCATCCCCCTCTCCCCCTCTCTCTCTAACTCCTCTCTCTCTCCTCTGTCCGTCTGTGTTATCTACCAGAGCCCATAACCTCTCTTTCTCCTCCCCACAGCGTGATGGCGTCTGGGCTGGGCGCCAGGTCTCCAGCAGAGACGTGTGTGTGTGTGTGTGTGTGTGTGTGTGTGTGTGTGTGTGTGTGTGTGTGTGTGTGTGTGTGCGTGTGCGTGCGTGCGTGCGTGCGTGCGTGCGTGTGTGTGTGTGGGGGTGCGCGCGCCCGCGCTTCCGTGTGTGCAAACACACCGTGCTTAGCAAGTCTGCACCTTCATGAGGTTAGATGACTGCCCCCACCCACGCACCTCTCCTCGCCTCCACCTTGGACGGGTCAGACAGACGCAGTCCCCCCCTTTGCTCCACCCAATAATCAGCATCCCGGGGACCTGGCGAGCGTGTCCTGCTTTTGATATCATCGTTCCTGCGACCTTTAGTTATCATTACGCCGGCACTCTCCCACAGCCTGTCATTTCCCTGCTCATAACGACAATGATGCGCGGGCGGAGGGGGGAGTAGGGGGGAGAGCGGGGGACTGCAGCGTCAGCAGCCCAGGGTCGTGTCGGCGCCTCTCCCTCCCTCTGGTGTTGGTGGTTCTCACCTTGCTCCGTGCGCGCAGGCAGACGCCATATGTTCAGCCCTAGCCATCGCCACACGGAAGAGGATCGCCTGTTGGTGCGAGAGCTCGGGAGTCGCGTCGCCGCTTTCAGATTGACGTCATTCCGCGACCTCCAGCCACAAACTTGTCCCGTGTAAAATGTTCAAAATGTCAAGGCTAAATGTTAGGCACCATGGTAAAATATGGGGGCCGAGTCAAAGCGGAGTAGGAGCTCCCAGTGCATGGCAACGTCAGGGACTAGAAAGCCCTTTTTAAAGTCTGGATTTGCCTCCGGCCTCTAGAGTCTCGCAAGGGAACAGCAGTGTCCCTTCCCTTCTTTTGCCAAGCTTTGTTATGCATGGCTTTCTTTTTAATTCTTTATAACTTTGCCAAAGGAAAAGCTGCCTTGAACTTGTGATCATTAATATAATTATGCCTCCACACTTTAAACCCAGTGACAAGATTCATTAATGTATCCGCGTGCATGCGCCGGGTGTATATACTACAATGAAGGAGTATGCGTGATATTGTACCGCCTTGCTAAACATTAGCATGTGTGCAAGTGTTGATGTGCCTTTTTTAAGGGAGTTCAAGGCACGAGTTTGGTTTCACATCCCGACCACCAGTGTCTTGTGTGTGGGATGCTATGATTAGAGTGACAATGTCTCACCTGCCGTGCGTCAGAACAGCCGAGAGAGTAGCGTGTCTCTTTTCACACCCTCTCCCCTCATGCGTTTTTGTGTCGAAGCATGGCCAAATGAGACCGACCATTGGGCTAGGATGCGATGCCTTCTTACTCTCTCCCTGCTCTTAGTGAAGATCGTGTCAGTGTTGTATTGGCTGCCCACAAGAAAAAATGAAAAGCTGAAGAATGGACGGAACAAGGACAGGAAAATACTCTTCCCACACAATCCGGCCCCGGCATTAACCATGGCGACGCGCACTTCATTGGCCTCCCAGCTCAATTCCTCATTTAATATCGGCGGCGATAAATCGTCTCTGTAATGCATCCTCATTTGATTTGAGGAAGGGGAGAGCAGGGAAGGGGGATGAGATCTGATTATACCTTATTGCGGAGTCATTTGAGCCAAGCTAAATTATTAATCACCATCCCGTATATCAGTCAATTGTTTTTATTCCTCATTCCCTCCAACTCCCTCGCCGCCTCACCCCCCCCCCCCCCCCCCCCCCCCCCCCGTCCTGCCCCACCACCACCAGCACCTCATCTGTGTTAATTGAAATGATTCACACCTGGGTAACGAGCGCTGGGTTTTCACATGGCAAGGCCACCCTCTAGGCAAGCTGGCGGATAGAAACCCACTGTTTCATTAAAAGATGCAATCCACAATTGACGTGACTTTCGGGGGTATTGTCCAATGTCTTCCCTCGAGTTATCTTGTAGATTTGGGGAGGGGTTTGAGGGACCCTGAGTCTACGACATCCTACGGTTCTGGCTTCTTTGGAGTGAAAGCTCAGTCGGAACTGGGCATTCATTCTTTTCCCCAGAAAATGCACACTTTTTTGTGATCTGTGGGAATGGAAACGAAACTAGCCTCTTATGTCGGTCGTCATTTTTGCGGATCCTCCCGAACTTCTTCAGTGTTTGTTAATGCCTAATCCATAAGCAGGTTAGTTAAAACCCTATTTATTCGACTATCCTGCTACCATGCCAACACAGCTCAAAATACATTTGTATGCACAGCGTCTCGGCGTATCTGTTGTCTTTGTACCTGCTCGTCATGGTGTTGCTATGACGTTTGACGCTGTGAATCGGCAACGTTGTATAAAGCTCAGGTTCAGTGGTTTGGACAGTTTTCTTTTTGGGCAAGTCGAAATTTGCTTGGCGCGCTCCCATTGGCCCTGGCTGCGCCCGCCCCCGTCCTGCGCCCCTTCTCCTCCCCAATGGGATATCAATGATTTGATCTTTCCTGTGACCTACTCCGCAGGGTTCGGCTTGGAAGTTTTAGGGTTGATATTTTGTTACGAGTTTCGAGACCGCATCCTGCTCTCTCACCACGGCAGCTGGAGTCCTCTCATATCCTGCTCATCCCACTTTTGAAACCCCTCATCCGTCTGTGCCGCTGTGCATGTTGGCGTGTTTGTGTGTGTGCTCATGTTCTTGAATGCTAGGTGTGCAGGAATGTGGCTACTGTAAACCACTGCAGACTCACCCTGCTCTCATTCCCCCACTCGACTCCCCTCAAATCCCCCCACACACACACACCTGCCTAGTAATACTGTGTTTGTGTGTGTGTGTGTGTGCGTGTGTGCACGTGTACGTACGTGTGTGTGTGTTAGTGGTTGCAGCTGTTTTCGGCCATCTAGGCTGCCTCCTCGTTTTCAGCTTCATTTCCTGCCCTAATGAAGATTCAGAGGCACCACAGCCACGGGCGCGTGTGTGTGCGTGTGTGTGTCAGAGGCACTACAGCCACGGCCGCGTGTGTGTGTGTGGTGGTTGTTAGGGCGTTGAAAAAGAGGAAGGGATGAATAGAGGAATGAGAGTGGGGAAGGGAGGAGGAGGAAGAAGAAGGTGGGAGGAAGGAGGGAAGTCAATACGGGCTTGGGGGGGTGGCGGGTGGGAGAGCCCCCCCGCTGGGGGGAAGAGAGGGTGACAGGTTTGAAGACGAGGGGAGTCTAGGGGGGAAATGAGAGCGTCACACACAGTGAAAGCCTTGGATAGGTTCTGGGAGGGAGAGGGGAGACGGCTGCAAGGAAGAGCGAGAACGTGTCATTTCAGCCGTTCAGCCACCATTTCTCTCTTCTCCCTCTCTGTGTCTGTCT
This sequence comes from Pollachius pollachius, assembly GCF_949987615.1. Lineage (NCBI taxonomy): Eukaryota > Metazoa > Chordata > Actinopteri > Gadiformes > Gadidae > Pollachius > Pollachius pollachius. The sequence continues at coordinate 16,266,868 of NC_136948.1, read as the reverse complement.
GTCTGTCTGTCTCCCTCTCAGTTTCTGTCTTTTTTTCTTCTTCTCCTGTCTCCCTTGCCTGTCACTCTATCTGCCCATCCCTCCCCTTCTTTCTTTTCTTCTTCCTCTTTCTGCTTATTTCCCCCTCTCCCTCTCTCTCTCCCTCTCCCCCTCTCTCGTCTAATTAGCTTCCTGGCCATGATGAATGGTGGAGCACTTGGGACCCAGTCGTCAGGCTGACCTTGTCATGTGGGTTGATGGGGTGGTATGACTCACCCCACCACCTCCGTCCCTGTCCAACCTATTGTACCCCCTCCTGTGGAAGCAGATGCTGTTCATTTAAAAAAGTGTGTGTGGGTGTGTGGGTGTGTGGGTGTGTGGGTGGATGGGTGGGTGCTCATATTTCTGTTGACTCTTGTTTGCCTCTTCAATGGTATGTGTGAATACATAAATGCTTTTATACCTGACAGCAGGCATGTGTGTGTTTAAAGTGTTGTGTTTGGTATGCGCATGAGTGTGTGCGATAGAGTGTTTTTGTCCTCTGTCCCGCACACTACAATCTACTATTCCACAACCTCAAAACTGCACTCTGTGGAGAACACTTTCCTCCATTTAGGTTTGCAGGTCCTTCTTTCCCCCCTGCTGTGACCACAGTACGGACGTAAGGACATAGAAACCAAAGTATTTTCATCTTGTTATAGTGCGAGGAATAACAGTGCTACAGTACACCTAGCCCGGCTACAAATTAACTGTTCAGTCCGTCAGTGAATCCCATTTCAAGATGCCTTCATGTCCATTTCCCCCCGCCTCACATCTCTCTGTAAAGAACCAAACCCCAATACCGCATTTTCATTGGCTTTCATTAGTTGACTCTCTCTAGGTTAAATGCATGCTATTCTTCCGATTGGCTGATATGATAACCCGATCCCTGCTGATTAAGTGTTGATGCAACACACCTGTCCTCTGCTTATTGAAACTGAATCAAATCCAATAACACCTTCGGAGTCAATGGCAACCATGGGCCTTTCCTAATACCAAGAATGCAAAGAACAGACTTGCGTTCTTGGGGATAACGTATTTGCTACTCGTACATGGAAGTATGTACTTGCAAGTTTACGAGTGCGCAGAACAATGTTGACGGTTGGAGACGATGCATTATTGGGCAATACACCCGGTACTTTCTATTTATACCAAAAAAAAAAATGACCGTCCCCTTGCATACTGCTCCTGTTGTTTACTGATTACATCTATGGTTCTATGGTATCTATGGTTATGTGGTTGTTGGCCTGCTTTTCCTCCGCGTCTCCGGACGCTGCACTGGTCTGTGGTGCGGGGGGTCTTTCAGTGTTACTGGGCGGCCGGTTTGCTAGCTTGCCCCGCAGGCACTTATGGAGCTTCTGAACTCCGAAAACAATGACAAACATTTCCAATTCGCCATCAATTCCAGTAAAGCTGCCAATATTCAAAATCTCCTAAATTGATTATTCGCCTTTAAAAAGATCAGAAGTGAGTTTACTGATGAAATAACATATGAAAATGTTAAACTGGTTCTGTTGTTGGTCTGCTCTGCTGCTTGCGGCTCCTCGCTTAAATGCTATATCGTTATCTGTACTGCCGAGTTCACACAAGTTACCAACCGATGCATACTTGGTAAAGTCGGCGTGTCGAGGACACTTTCGGTCATTTTAACCGTTCTTGGCAAACGTGTGTATCGGAACAGTACTTGGTTTGCAAAAGAATGTCCGCCTTTCTGTACATTCACCATAATACTGGAAATCCAAGAGGTTTCATCAGTGTGCCATATGCTAGATCACCAATGTGTTGCCTCATTCGGGGATAGACAGTGACCTTATATGTGAATGAAATGTATGTTTTTGAGAATGCCATTTTAAGTATCTAATGATTTATGATGAGTATTTTTCAGTCAGTAGGCTTACTTTCCAAATATACCACTGATTCTTGAGTGTTACTTTTTGATTTCCGCTAACCTCTTGAAGTCGGAGAGAACCTATGCTACCAAGTAAAAATGTTAATTCAAAGTCCTGGTCTCCGGACTTAAGGAGAACAGACCTGACATGACGATGAGCCATCTCCACCCTTTTCCGACCCTACTCGTGTCTGATTTTGATTTCACCTAAATCACGACTTTGCCGACGGAAGGGAGGCCATGAAAGATCAGTGTCGGCTATGTGTCACGCGTCTTCATGCGATGTCCTAAAACTCGGGCTGCATGGCACGCGAGGCGGGCTGGTAAATGATGCATGGGTGTGCCGGCAGGGACATGATCTGACGTGGTCTGTGACGGGCGTCTCGGCGGCGGGTGTCTGGCACTCGCTCCCCGCCATCCCGCTGGCATCAGACACATCACGCTCTCGTGATGCTGTCAGCGCGCCGACGCCTTACAGCAAGCTGCCGCGGCGCGTCCCGCCTAGGTCGCCCGTGGCTAACCCCCCCCCCCCCCCCCCCCCGTGTGTGTTTTGTCCCTCCTCCTCTACAGAGCAGTAAGAACTGGCGTGCGGCGGTTGACCTGACGGGCCGGCTGCTGACGGCTCACGGTCAGGGCTACGGCAAGAGCGGCCAGCGCACCTCCCATACCAGCGACTCCCTGCAGGTACGGCACCGGTCAATACTATGCTCAAAGTGCTCCCTGCCCGTCTCTCTCATTTGTTTTCTCACACTCCACACACACACACACACACACACACACACACACACAACCACTGTGTTCATATGTGTTTGTGTCCGTATCATACCTATCTCATTTCCCACAAAGTGACTTGTATTCCAGTGAAGAGGACATGAGCAGACAGCCTAAGGGTGTGTTTGTGTGTGTGTGGCGGATATAGCGCCGTGGCTAGCACAGTGGGGTACATGCATATTGTCATGGCATGTCCCTATATGGGAAAATAGTCGTGTGTGTGTGTGTGTGTGTGTGACACTGAAGGGAAAGACAGTGGGAGAGTGGGAGCCCAGAGATGCCTGCATACATTACAGTCAAAGAAAGGGAGCAAGCTGACACAGACGTCCTCTCCTTCGCTCTCTCTTTCTCCCTCTCTCTCTGTCTTGCTCTCTGTCTCCCTGTCGCTCTCTCTGTCTCTCCCGCTCTTTCTCTCAGCCTTCCTTTCTCCTCCATCCTATCTCTCTCGCAATTCAATTAAATTCACTGAGCTTTATTGGCATTACTGTTTGGTAACACAATTGCCCAAGTAATGAAGTTCTATTAAAAAATAATAAAGGCGGTAAACTTCAAACACTACGGATGGCATTATGCTTAATAAACAGTATTGCACATGGAAAACGGCAACATTCATTTAATCTAATTTGAACTTCTTTTGTCTACAAATGTATATTGCTAGAGTATGTATGTGTGCTTCTGTAGAAGGGCAGATAAAAGGCCACTCTATACATATTTATTATTATATTTTCTGAATTAATTCAGACCAGCTCATTATGTTTTCATATATCATTTTGAGTGTTGCAGTTTGTGGATTTGCTCGGTGCCCAGATTGATTGTGTGATGTGAAGTCAGCGTTGATAATTATGGTAGTAATTTTATTTGAATACTATAGCAGCCCAAATGGGTACCTGAAGATATGAAGATAACTGATTGTGTTTTGTTATCTTGGTCTTCTCATAAAACTCATAAAATCCAAGACAGGATTATAAACAATCAATTTTCAATCACTAATGTGAAATTAGTTCAAGAGAATAAAACAAATGATATGAAACAACAGGTTATACAACTTAAGTTACATAATGTGAGGAACTACAATGTAATTAACCATAATATATCATAACATAATATTGTTATGTTGTAACTGCATGTAATGTAATAATATCCAATAAGAAAGCCCATAATGTAGTCAAATAAAATCTTGTCTGTATCATAATTTGTCATTTTTGGCCATAATGTAATACATTTTTTCTTAATTGACAATAGTATTACATTACAGGCCTTGTGGTTGGTTTGGTGATGTCTCTATCCTCATGTAGCCTCAGAAACTGCAAAAACAGAGCACAATTGAATCATATAAACTTTCTGTAAGACATTCACACACATTTCACAAAATGTTTCATTAAAGAGAGAGAGAGAGAGAGAGAGAGAGAGAGATCTTTTGCATTTCCTTTCCTTTGCAACCCCTCCATTTCACCCCATTCCTCACCTTTTTTGTTGTCCAATCTAGTATTAAAAAAAAAAACATCTACTGTCGCCATAAAGAAATCATTAATTCAGCCGTGTTTATTCTCCTATTTTCCAGCTGTGGTTTGTGCGGCTGGCCCTGCTGTGCAAGCTCAACCTGTTCCAGAGTGCAGAGATGGAGATGGAGCCCTTTGGTAACCTGGACCAGCCAGACCTCTACTACGAGTACTACCCCACTGTTTACCCAGGGAGGAGAGGTACACACCAGGGCACAGCAGCCCCGCTCTACTGTTAACATGTTCTGTCACGAGCCCAGGGCTGCTGTGGGCTGTGTTCAAATACGCCCACCCCCGTGCCCCGAACACACAGAGATGTGTTTGCATGCAAATTGATGGTTGCCAACCTATCACAGAGTAGCATACTAGCGTGAAAGTTTGATTTCGGAAAAGTTTTACCATATGCAGAGCGAAAGACGGGAGCTGCTAGCTGTCATGGGTATCACATTTCAATACAAGAAGAATTAGATATAAGAGGAAACAGAAGGAGAAGTTTTTCTGTGTCTGCCATGGGGAGATTAAAGCCAAAGTGGAAGGGGTAGAGGGAAGAAAGCTAGTGAGTCTGGGTTATTTTGTGTGACTCTCTTCCTGTCAAACTAAATCTTGTAGATAATACCGGGTCTTGTTACTTATATTACATTCTGCATGTAGGCTGATAATATTTTTCTCTAATTTCCCCGTATATATTTGCCCAGCACAAAACCTTACATGATGTATTGAAAATAATGGCCTGTCTCCTATAATAGCCTTCCTTCCAATTAGAGTCCGGTACTTTCTCCAGTTGAAGTAAATAAGGATCCTTGCTATTCTTGAAGATTTTACAGTGCATGATAACACAATGCATCCAGGGACTCAGCTGAAATGTTAAAAAAAAATATGTTACTATGTAGCTACAGAGATAATCAGTCAGCATTTCTGGTTTACTGAATAACACGTGTACCACCAATTGGAATGTAAAACGAGGAATCAGCTTTATAGCAACGTGAGGTCGAAAATTCTGACCTCTTAAGCACAATCTTTGAATTGGTGACTGACTAAACCCCAAAAAATGTGTACCTTTGCAGACCTATGTCCCGTGAAAACATTTTTGCCGGCTGCGTACATATTTTTTGTGATGGATGCCACATTGACAGGTGCTCTTCCTGCTTTATTGCTAGCTGGAATGGCAACTACGGCAGGTTTTAGATAATTTTGGAGGCCAGAGTTCCATTAAGGCACTCCGTTCGAATATTGTTAGTTGTCTACACCCTCTAGTGGTCGGAAATAACATAATACCACTTTAACTAATCATCCTTCAGGGTTTAAATGTCCTTATTTCTAGCTTTTAAATGCATGAACTTAATAGATGAGCAGCCAGATTAAAAAAATGCAGATCTATGCATTTCATCTACAAGATTGACGGGATGGATAGCCGAAAATGTGTTTAAGGATCAGTCCTCTCTTTTAAAGAGTCTCCCAAACTCTTTGAAGATAGCATCCCCCCCATGTTTAACCAACTTAACAACAGCATACCATCGCACACGACCGCCCCATTAAATATTCAAATGAAACTTTTCTGCGGCAACCAGACCGTATCGTCAAGTATCGCCGCCAAACTCCACTTGTCTGTGGCGCTGGTTCCTCGGATTTGTTTTTCACCTCTTTCTTATAACTGCATGAATTGCTCTCTAATGTATTCCCATTACTTTGGATCTGCCGCGCCCCTCAGGCTATCGCAGCGAAGGCAGTAGCAGAGACACCGCTGTAAGCGTGCATGTATTCCAACACCCATACACACACAAACACAGACACACGTACACAAACCCCCCCACATGCACACACACACAACCACACACACATGCACATAGGCAAACACATGCCCACGCACACATGAAGGAAGGCAGCTCACCGTGCAGACCTCTAAA
>NC_136948.1:16243147-16258147 GCF_949987615.1 Pollachius pollachius | reverse complement strand
TCTCTCTCTCTTGCTCTTGTCTCTTTCTCTCTCGCTCTCGTCTCTTTCTCTCTCGCTCTTGTCTCTCTCTCTCGTGCGCGCGCTCTGTCTCTCTCTCGCTCTCGTCTCTCTCGTCTCTCGCTCTCTGCAGGACTATGTCCTGGCAGTGGAGATCTATCACTCCATCATCCAGTACAAACCCCAGCAGAGAGTGCAGCTGCTCAGCGGCATCGGACGCATCTTTCTGCAGGTGCACACACACACACACACACACACACACACACACACACACACACACACACACACACACACACACACACACACACACACACACACACACACACACACACACACACACACACACACACACACACACCTCCTACTAAATCTTTTGTGCTTTTACATTTTGTCTTATCGTGGATACCCTAAACACAACACACACACATTAATTTATACTACTATACTGCTATACTACAGTATATTAAGGTTTTCTCTCTCAAGTCAGCCCATCTGTAATTTAAGCCGTGAGTCTGTTTTTGTGTGTCTGTCCTTGGCCAGATCGGTGATATCAAAACAGCTGAGAGATATTTCCAGGATGTGGAGAAAGCATGCCAAGCGACAGGGACTCATCCCAGTCACACCACGAATGTGTTGATGAACAGGTTTGTCATTTTATCAGTGTTTCTGCATCTATCAATCATTTAGCACCTGTGTGTGTGTGTGTCTATGCACGCGCTCACACTTAGGAATTATTAAAGGTGATTCTTTCGGGGACCTTTGGCTGCTTGGCACTTCCTTTCTCTCGTCACATGCAGAGGTCACACATGCGTCTCCGCAGCTCTGCCGGGTGTTAAGTGTGTGTGTGTGTGTGTGTGTGTGTGTGTGTGTGGTTGACGGCGTGTGACGGCACCTGTGTGACTCCGACATAGGCTCACAAACCCATAAATACTCTCTTGACGAAAGGCAACGGACGGCTCACACCTTCCACTGAGCATGTGTGATGTTCTGTCTCTTTATGCCCCTTTGATAAGTTTGGTTGGATGTTGGTTTCGTTCGTTGTGCTGCAACCCTGAAACGTAATGCTTTTGTTTTTCAGAGCATTTGTTCATCTGAGTCAGAACAATTACACAGAGGCACACGCGTCCTTCTCCCAAGTCCTGAAGGTTGACCCCAAAAACCCAGTGGTAGGTGTGAGTTACTACGACCACACGCAACCAGGTGACTTTCAATGATGAGACCGTGAAGTCAACATCCATTTGTCAAGTTATTTCAGCGATTCTACCCTAGAAGGTTGTAACAACCCTTGAAGGTTGGAACAAATACGGAAGACATAACCACTCCACGCTAGCCCTCCATCCTCCTCATCGGTCTCTCTCCCCCGCAGGCCAACAACAACGCGGCCGTGTGCCTGCTCTACCTGGGCCGTCTGAAGGAGTCCCTGGGCCAGCTGGAGGGCCTGGTGCAGCAGGACCCGGCGCAGTACCTCCACGAGAGCGTGCTCTTCAACCTCACCACCATGTACGAGCTGGAGTCGTCGCGCAGCACCCAGAAGAAGCAGGCCCTGCTGGAGGCGGTGGCCTGCCGAGAGGGGGACAGCTTCAACACGCTGTGCCTCAAACTGGTGTGAGCCACTGCGTCCCCGACCGACCCGCCCCCACACCGACTCTCGAGATCAGGGGCCCAGGGGAGGCTAGGGTCGTCCCCGGTGGGGATGTTGTTCATGCAGCGTATAGCCATGTGAACAAACTGCGTCTGAATGGTCGGGACTTGGGAGGTAGACTTAAAAAAAGGGCACCCGAAGGCTCCGTTGTAAGATGGGGTTTGTAGAACCTGGAATGAGAATGTTGTGCTGCTGTGTTAGGATTGGTTTCCACCAAACAGCCCATGTTTGGACTTTCTCTGCTTTTTTTAGACCTATGAAAAAGGGATATTTGGGTTCCAACCAGTCCCAGCCACTTACTTGTTCCTCTGCAGGGAATCAAGTGACATTATGGTCCTTTTAGGATGCACTTGAGTGGCCTAAATGTTCGATAGACTGTGAAGGGGAATACATTTTCTCCTTTTAAACTTTTAAATAGATCACCACGGAGGAATCACAAAGTTGAATGAGCACCAACCCTCCCACCTGCCACACACACATGTGGTAATAAGGGCAGACACCGTGGTACTGCTCATAGACAGCATGGGCATTATCCTGAGCTCCAGGACGGTCAATGTGGCTCTCCCTTCCGCTTTCCCTCTGAGCAGTTTGTTTATAATTGCATAGATACTGTCATCGTTCACTATCAAATCTTAACCTGCTAAATATCTCTCGCTCTACAAGTTGGACTGTTGTGTGAACCTCTCCTTACACTATTAGAAAATGAATCACTTAATATAAAGCTGTATATATTATAATAGGGATGTTATATCAGAATGCTTGTGTCGCGCTTCAATATTTTATTGATTCTATTGATCCTTATCTTTATAATAATCGTAGTTTGTGCGGAGAATGTGCAGTTAATCTTACTTTACTATGTGCAGTCATTTGTTTTACTGAAAATAAAATTATATTTTTAAATTAACTTGAAAGCATTTGAGGTAGTTTGTATAAGGACATACCAAAAATAACGGACAAAAAAGATTGAAAGTTAGCAGCATTTTTATTTTCATGTGAACAAAACTGAAGGTTTTCAAAACTAGTGATGACAAAAACATTTCATAAAAATCAAGGCACTAAACTATATATTTGATTTGTGTAAATACTGATTTTACATCCACATTATGGGTAAGTGTGTGTGTCTCTCTCTCCCATGTTTCAGGAACACTGTAGTGAAGCAACGTACTGCTGACGTTTCTCAAAGTCGTCTGCAGGCCGGTTGTAAGCTTTCCAAACGGGTTCGCCCACAAACAGCCGCATGGCTTTCGTGTAGTTCTGCAAATACAAACACTATAAGGGCAATACATACTGCAGAATGTTCCCATAAACTACAAATTCTACAATTTTATATATATACAGTTAATGTCACTTATGTGTACATCCAACCTATTGACCATCATGGATTATTAATGTTTATTGATGTTCATTTAGGTGATTTTGCTGACGCTTTTTTTCTAAAACGACTTAAAACCATTCATTCACACATCCACACACCGACGGCGGAGTCAACCACACAGGGCGACAGCCAGCTCGTCAGGAGCAGTCAGGGTGAGGCGTCTTGCTCAGGGACACCTCGACACTCTGGGGCTGGGGATCGAACCAGGAACCTTCAGGTTGCCAGTTCACCCGCCCTACCCCTCCCGCTGTACTGTCGCCCCCGTCGACTTACGGTCTGATCCAGGGTGAAGCGGTGGTAGATTCCCGCGGGCAGGGTGATCAGGTCGCCTTTCCCCATGGCGATCCGGATCCATCGGTTGCACGCGCTCCTGACGTCAAAGTAGGCCTGGCCGTCCAGGATGTAGCGGATCTCGTCGTCCAAGTGGAGGTGCTCCTCGAAGAACATCTTCAGCTGTTGGGAGGAGGGGAGGCAGGCAGAGAGAGATTACCTAGGGGGCCACGGATTCCACCTCATGTCTTTTAATTGCACCTTGCAAATTTGAATTGATTTAATTGGGAGTTTTAATTAAGGCGGCAGCTGTCCCCAGTGCCGATCTGTTCCCCACAACTACGCCAGTTTAGAGATACGGGGGAAAGAGGGTTAAGGCCTACATGGAAATGTGGGGATTTTGGGTTATTATAGCATGGTCCCATAAATTAAATTTAGCACTGCCTTGTAAGTTGAGTAATCACACTCTCTCAACTGATTTTTTTTACCTTGATAAACTGAATGCTTATTTGTTGTATACAGGCATCACACACTCAACATAATAGATTTGCATCACATTTAATGTAGATTAACATGAAATGTGTGGCGCACACATGGTTCAAACTGTCCAACAAAATTGAACAGTTTCTACTTGCTTTGCTTCAAAAGGAACCCTGTTTAAGTATATTCAAGTATGCTACCACAGCAATATTACTCAAGTAATATTGTGTGTTTGCAAAAGGGTTTTACAACAACAGTGAGCTGTCTTTTGACCAAGGAGATTGCATTACCTTTTCTTCATAATTGGGCAGTGTGTCCTTCTGAATGGTGATGACGTCACTGAAGGAGTAGCCTTGATCCTTGCGAATCTTTTCCAACTCTGGGTCATTTTCATACATGTCAGCGTTCAACTGAGAAGTAATACAAATGGATCAATGATCGCTCAGATTCTCTTAAGAAACCACACTCCACCCGATATATTTTAGGGTAATAATTTAATGTTGAAGGTTTCACAGCATGAAATGTCTTTGTTTTTGTTGTTTTTGTTTGGATTAAAGCTCCAAATACATCGTTTTCAGATGGTTTGGTTGTGCAACTTTCACTGGAAACATGTGATCCCCTAAATTTTGAAATATTTTAGATATCCAAATCCCTGGGCAATGAAAACATTGTTTACAACATTGTTGACTACTAGTCATATATGCACAACGTAAATCAACACAAAGACGTGAGGGACTGCATGTGAGATCAAACCAAACGTTGACAATGTTTTATAACCTTGCTTCACACACACACACACACACACACACACACACAAGAAACGTTTTCTTTAATGTAATCCTTAGCTCGGGCTACTGTAGCGGATGGGCGCTGTTAGCTGCGGTAGCTAACGAGTTAGCCTGAACGACTGCACATAAAGTAGCTGTACCTTCCAGTGCAACACGCCGATCTTCTTTAATTCGTCCAAAGAGACGGGCTGGTTTGGGCTGAGTTTGTGTGGCAGTCTCTGATCTTCATCAGAGCTGTCCATATACCAAGCCTCCAGTGGCATCCTGCGGCTTGGGTGATGAATGTATTGTTGTAAATCTGGTGTGGTGGTCATGTAACCAGCTGGCCCATGTGACTCTCTGGTGGTCCAAGTAACTTCTTCAATGTGCTTTCAAAATGTGTGAACAGTTTTAACACTGGACTTTCAGGGGTTTCAAGGAAATCAGCCAGAAACGTAATAGCTTATTGTTATTTCAATGAATTTATTATTATTATTTGAAATAACAATAAACTATTAATATAAATATATATATTTAAATAGCCTTATGTCTTCATGTATATTCTTTGCGCAAATACTACAGTAAATATGGGAATACTACATTATAATGGACGTAATGTCAACAGTTGGCCACTTGGTGGCAGCAGGGAGGCAAGGTTGCTGGTGCAATATTTCATTGTTCGCCTGAAGCAGTGTTCCCTCTTTGGCCCTCGGTGGTGTTGCAACCCCCTTGAGTCCCTCTGTTTTAGTTATTAATGTTATTTAACAAGGGTCGACAGACACACAACACTCTCCAACCTCCAAATCACCCACCATGCATTAGCTCGGAAATATGGAGAATCCACTGGAACCTAAGGGGAAAATATGTAGACAACAACCAGAAAGGTCTTGTCGTGTTTTGACCTGTGAACTAAATCCATAAACTACTGAAAGAGTAGAGTCGCCATGTGCTCCATTATCATTTACATTTTTAACCTCACTATTCAGGGATCCATCCAGAGAGTGTCTAAAGTAGCCCATGTAATTCCTTAAAGGGGTGATTCAAATCAATTCAATTTTATTTGTATAGCCCTTAATCAACATTACAGTCTCAAAGGGCTTAACAGGCCGAATATTTATGACACCCCCCTTGACCCAAGGCCCCACATGGGCCACAAAAAAATCCCTTAAATCAGCAAGGAAGAAATCTTGAGAAGAAACGCATAGTAGGTGATCCCTTCTTCCAGGGATGGTCAGGAGTGTAATGGGTGCAATAATTGACATACAGGTAAATGCATGCAAAACATATTAAAATGATGATGGGGTGCTGGCCGGTTAACCATAAGGAGAGTGTGCATCCAGTCGCAGTCACCGCAACGCGCTAGAACAGGCAGAATAGTGATTTAGAAGGGAAAAGTATATTGTGGAAATGTATACTGCTATTCATTTAGTAACTTTATTACCAAAAGCACAAACAAACATGCAGTGGTCTTCACATCGCATCTGTATCGTTTTTCACGCCCCTAAGTTCCAAACGTGATAATATGCTAAAAGGTGTGAGTGTGATTAGCCATCACGAGCCGTTCGAAAATCTGCCTTATCCTGTGTTTTAGTGATATCACAAGTCGATGTGTCCACCTAGATGTATGCTGGACAGATCAGTCTACAACTCTACTTGGTGGACTGTAGCAAATGTTGCTTATCTATCCATCATACATCTAGGTGGACACTCACACTTTGAATGTCATTAAAACACAGGGAAGGGCTAAATTTAAATCAACTTTTAATGGATAATCACACAGGTGCCTTAATATCACCCGTTTACCTTAAAGGTGGAGATCCTAGGGTCGTGAACAATTATCGTCCTATATCTGTCAATTGTCCTGTCTGGCCAAAGTCCTGGGATCCTTATCTGTCCTGGGTTTTCAACAATCAGGCTTTACATATGGTCCCAGACACATTTCCAATCTATCTCTGATTGTAAGTGGCATTCTCTGGGAAAGATATTACACTGTGCTGCTCTTTTTGCCTACTTGATACTATGGACCAGAACTCGTTATTAACCGGCTATTACCGATCAAATCATTATTTAACAAATGCTGTTTTCGCTTCATTTTGATCGGCCCTTATATCCATAATATCCATCTATTTCTTAAACACATTACAGAAGACAGAATCTGTCTTCTCCAGTTTTCTGAAACAGTGTGCCATAAGCAATACCAATTCTTCTTCAAGTACGCCTTGCATCCTTTTGTCACAATTTAGTACAGTCTAGTTCCCACAGGGGCTGGGGTTCGGATTACATTTCATCACCCATCTTGTATTTATTTATCGTGGGTGTCGCTGCTCTCTAGTGCGACTGTGCAAGACAGTGTGGGAACTCGAGCTGCAATGAACCACACAGCATTTGTTCACTGTTAATCATAAGGACCACAGGACCCAAATATTGCAAACCGGACCACTGTCTTTTGGGTAAAACACACAAACACATTGACTCAATCTTTCTCACACACACACACACACACACACACACACACATGCGAACACACACATGCAAACGCATATGCGAACACAAGCACGCACACATACAGGCTGCACTCAAAACATACGCCTTGCATGACTTCAATTTTGGGCAGCGGGGTGTTGGTGGTGGTGGTCGTGGCGGTGAGAGAGTATGACATCCAATCAAAATAGATGTCTCGTAACGTCAGCATGTTGGGACATATCTTCCACTTTGATACCGCAGGCCGGGGTTATGACATCCGATGGCGGGAGGGGGGAGGGCAGGGAAGGATATGGCGCCTGTCAAACAATGTTAATCATTTCTCCCAATTCATTTTGAGTGACCCCCAAGAATAGGTGGATGTGCCTTCTGAGGCTGCGACCCGAGAGGGGGTGACCACTGGTTAGCTTGGTTCCTCGGGTATCGGGTGGCATCTTGGCTCATGTTGGCCCCCACCACCCCCACTCACCTGACAAGTCTCTTTGTGTCACTAGTGGAGAGGCAGAGGTGCAAGTGTTGATTCGGGCACAGGTGATGTGTGTGCAAAGAGGGTTGGACGAGCACGTGTGCCCCTGTTTGGGGCTCTCTCAATCTTACATGGGTAGGTCGACGCTTCTGCCCTTTGTGTTCGCTTCCATGTGTGGTTTTGTATCAGCTCTGTGTGCATGGGATCCCATTGCATAAGCTATAAGCACCACACCCACACAGAGCAGTGAATGACGACTCTGGGCTGAAACCGAAGCGTTCCCAGGCCAGGGGCTTTTGCACTGCACCACAGAGAGACTCACCGGGGATTGCATGCGCTCCTCCTATTATCTGCTTTGTTTTGGTTTCCATGAGCTGTCTTGATGAGCAACCCTCTTCTCCGGTCACCTGACCTTACACCATCTTGTCCAGGCGTGGATACGACCCGATCAAAGGGCATCTGACTCTATGCAGCTCACATGACCTCTAGACCTTCATCGATAAGTTGTATTATCATATTCAGGGGGTGTATATATTATGATTCGTCACATGTCCATCACCAGATAATGCCCTCACTGCATTTCCACGGGGGCTGAACCTAGCTACTGTACCACAGATATAGCTTCTGGGCCTGGTTCAGTGTTTTCGGTGAGTGGGGCCAGAGGGGCTGTCAGGCTGCCAAAGGCCTGGGAAGCTTGGCAGCACTCAGGGCACCTATCTCAGCAGTTAGAGATGGGTGGTATCTCGGCGCGCCGCCGGGTCTCGTGTGACGGCTGCTCCTGTATATTCCCAGCATTGGATAAAAGGCACAGAGTTGTCCAGCTGTCTCCTCGGGTCAACGCAGAGAGTTAGCTATAGCTAGCCGGCCAGCGCCCTCCCTTACCCTACCCTACCCCCCCCCCCCCACCAAAACATCTAGCATTCAGCTAGCATCAGCTGCTAACAGCCACCGTTCCCCTTGGCAAGGGGAGCGGAGCTAAATATAGACGCCGTGGTTTTAGCCTTGGTGACTCCAGTTAAAGAGCAGAGACGGTTGGGGGGGACAATAGCGGAAAGCTCTGGCCCAGTGACAAAGGGCCAGGGACGGCCAAGACCTCTCCTCACCTCTCCTCGCTCGGGTTCCTTTCAGTCCGTCACTGAGCACAGAAGGGTGGCTGGCCAACTCCTTATCCAGGGCCTTTATTCCCCCAGTGGCTCTCTCCCCTTGACCCCCTTCTTTATCCTCACTATTCTCCATCTGACACACTCTCCCATCGACTACACCCCCCGCTGCCTCCTCCTGCTCCTCCTCCTCTGCCACCTCCTCCGTTTAAAAGATAGTCTGGGAAATAGAGGTGTTGAATCCTTGACTTTTAAAGAAGCCAGCCAGAGTGTTTTGCCGGATCTGGCTTGAGGAGCCAGAGAACGAGAGCGGGTAGGAGTGAAGCTGGGGCTGTCTTTTATGACTCCCTTCCATTCCTCCTCCCTAGCCTGAAGTCAAGCCCAGAGAGAGAGAGTGTGAGGGAGCGAGAGTTTGAGAGAGAGAGAGAGTGAGTGAGTGAGTGAGTGAGTGAGAAAGAGAGAGAGAGAAAGAGGGACAGCAGAGAGGGGTGGGGCTGGGGCTGAGCCTGACTCCAGTGATGGCACTTGCATCCATTCAGTAGCTGGCAAGCGTGTGGTCAGCAAGAGCAGTCACAGCCACCACTGAAGTGGACCATACAAAACAAAAAGAGTTCAGTGGATATCCTTCAACTCTGAAGAGCGGGCCCCTTTTTTATCTCCAGGACTGCCCTTGGTTTGACTTCCGCTGCCGAGACCAGGGGAGCACAGAACAGCAGGTAGGGGAACTTATTTACAAGTGGTTCACCGCAATGACCAGCCTGCCAGCTGGGTTTCTGTGTGTTATGGTAGAAATCAGCTGAGGATTATCATGTGCTTCCTTTGAAGCAAGGCTTATCAGCTGTTCTGTTTTCTTTAGAGAGCTGATGTTGGTTGTTGACAATATTCTATTCCACAGTGACTTTTTTTGATATTATATTTGCTGCACCGATGCTCTCACGAGCGAGCAACTTGGCACTCAGTGAATGAACCTTCTCTTCACTCTGATTAATTCAGTGTTTGATGCATTCAAATCATATGGCATTTTCATTACATTTTGCATTGACTTACATGGCATAGACAAATGACTGTTCCTTCTGGTGGCGAGGGGACGCATAAAGAACAAAGAGTGAAGTTCATTAATAAAACATCTCCGCACTGCCGTTGAGGGGAGATGGTCAGCGGAGTCACAGTCAAGTTTTTTGTTGAACTTTGTACGTAGGAAGAGCAGTTAATGAGTGTCCTGAACAGTGGGTGACAGTGAAAGATGGGGGTCCCTTAGCTAGACCTGAGGGGGATACTGCAACACAGTTTGACTGTATAATGGGATGGAGCACGTCACTATGAAAGTACACGCACACGTTCTGATGCTGCAGACCTTTGATGCATTTGCATAGCACAGACACACAAACAAACCAACACACACACACACACACACACACACACAGGATAACCCTAACCCTAACAACTATGTGTTAACATCACGTCGCTGCCATCATTCACTTGTGTTAATCCACAAGGCGTGATAAAAGCGCAATAAAGCATAACCATAACAGATGCCAGATAACAGAGACAAAGCTTCCTCAACACGTGTTGCTACCATGTGACAAACAACACGTGAGATTTCGCTTATTTCCGGAGACGGCAGAGTGCAGCCAAGGCTTACAATTATACTTCCACGAAAGTTGTGATAATTGTGCAGGTGTCAACCAACTCAAAAACAACAGCAAAATAAGTTGTACTCTCATCCAACCGAAATCAAAGCAATAGGATTTGAATGGGACACACATTTGACTAACAACACAAAGGGAAAACAAGTATCATGTGGGGATGGGGCAGGATCATGACCGATATATCATGAAGTCTATTGCTGGAGCCATGCAGAGATATGGATGATTATCGCATCAACCACTTCCTCTCCTCCTCGTTTCCTGTGGGGTTTCTTGGTATCATTTGTTTATTTGTATTGGATTTGCTCTGTTGTTCTATTGTAGTGTTGAGTTCTTTTTTTTTTTTTTTTACATATCATCAGTAGTCGATGAACTGAAGCTCATTTGTTCACATTGGACCGACCCACCCACCCACGAGAGGGAGAGGGAGAGGGAGAGGGAGAGAGAGAGGGAGAGGGAGAGAGAGAGGGAGAGAGAGAGAGAGGGAGAGAGAGAGAGCGAGAGCGAGAGAGAGAGAGAGGTGTCTCTTTGTAAACATAAGCCAGACAGTTATCAGACAGACCCCATTTAATCAACCAGTCAGGAGTAAATCAATGACAAAGCCAGGACCCAAACACACACACACACACACACACACACACACACACACACACACACACACACACACACACACACACACACACAAACCCTGTGTGTTTGCTAAAGGGGTTGTTGTAGTGGATGTGTATGCCACCAAACATTTGGCTTACCTCATCACATTGTTTTGCCCTCACGTCACCTTGGTTATTTCTAATGCTCGGCAATGATAGGGAGACATACTTAGGCTATGAGATACCTCGGCCTTCAGCACCAGACTGAGATTAGGGAGTGAGATAGTCATAGCACTTTGCTGCTAGCTTTAACAGTTCCCGTTGGCTAATTGACAGGACAGCATAAAGTGTAAATTACTATTCCCTACCTGTCAATGTGTTGATTTTAGGCTAATAGGACACTATGCTTTTTGCAGACAGCTTCCTGCCATGCTCGTTGTTTGAATAAATATACTCCCAGAAACATGTGTAGTCCTGCTGCTGACAATTACATAAAAACTTGTGTTTTATATTGACCATATCAAACAAAACAAGAGTTTGAATGTTTTTTATTGTTAGAGGGATAACAGCAATCGTGAGGATGTGTTAGCACAATTGGAACTGCCACCATGCTAGCTGTTTATCTTGCTAGCCTTTAGCGTCGACACCATCACTTACACATTATCCACTCAACCCAACACCCTGACACTGTGTGTGTGTGTGTGTGTGTGTGTGTGTGTGTGTGTGTGTGTGTGTGTGTGTGTGTGTGTGTGTGTGTGTGTGTGTGTGTGTGTGTGTGTGTGACATCATGGGGATAGGGGGGTGGATGTGTCTGTCTTTCAAAGGATGGATGCCATCCTTTGACATCCAGGAAGCGTGTGCATGTGCCTCTGTATTCTCGATAGCACATTTCTCTGAACTGCAGCTGTGCCGCGAACGGTTTGCATGATTTATGTGGTGTATTTGCTCATTCGTGCAATGTGTCAACAATCAGGTGTTTACAACCAATCTAATTTACAATAGACCAATTATAAATACATAGAAATGATTGGACACCTATGGCAGTAGGTGTTAGGCTAGTGACGGTGGTCATGTCTACTTCAATTTTTATCACACTGGTGGGCATCTACAACAGCTGCCACTGACAGATGTACTGGTGCTGGTATATAGGAGCCATGCTTGTGAATGACAAAATGCAGTTCTGACACTTTTAGTGATTTTGCACAACAGTGGCACTCGTATCTCATGTTCCCTTGGTTTAAAAATACATTTGAAGATTCTCCATAGCAACTCCCAACGTGTGTGCAATATGTCAAAGCACGCCTTCTCACTGAAAATATACTGTGTGCATTATATATATATATATATATATATATATATATATATATATATATATATATATATATATATATATATATATATCTATATCTGTATCTATATCTATATCTGTATATATATATATACGTATACACACACACACACAATCTGTACGTTTGCATTCCCTTGCATTAATCGACTTGTCTTCTGGGACTTTAACCTCATCTTTCTTGAAAACGTGAGAATCTGTGATCACCGGCAGAACTCCTCCGGTATTCTGTCTCTTTCCCACTCTTTTCCCTCTCCTCTATTCCCGCTCACTCTCTGCCTGGACATCTGGGGGAAGTGACATCATCATTAGTCTTCCAGATAAAGGGGGTGTGATGACAGCCAGACGAAGACGGTTCTCCTCCTCAGTGATGTGGACATCCTTATGGGAAGGGTCGGTCGGGGAGGGAGTGTTCAGCCCCACATGTCACAACACCACAGAGAATAATGCTCGCATGTCACATCGCAGCTTTCCCTACTTCCTAAAACACGTTATAGAACGATACATCAAGCAAACGTGCTGCGATTCCTCCCTAAATGAAATCAAACATGCCCAAGCATGACATGAGCGTCATGTGAATACGTGGCCACTGGGAATCCCAAGCAGGGACACTTAAGACAAATAGTAACCCCCCATAACCTTAGACTGTATTTGAATCTGCATCATCCATATGACTGACGGCTGGCTATTCTTAGACCTGGAGGGAATTGATCTCTGAACGCTGCCGGAGAAGATCTGGAGAATAGAAGGGTGGGCAATGGGTCTATTTCAGCCTCGAGACACCCTGACTTGGTATGCCTCCATGGGGTCCAACGCCGTTGCCATGGGAACAAGCGCGTATTTCCAAGCGCGACTGACGATATGTGGGGTCACAAAAGAAGGGTTGATTTCGGCCTCAGGCTACTTACGCACGGCTCAGACCACCTCGGATGAACGTGTGTCTGATGGAACGCAGTCATCCCTTTCTGAATGGCCTCGTGTGTTAGTGGTTGCTATACACTACATGCCTGATGTATCATGCCATGCCTATCTACGACCCTGGCAACCACAATGTCGGTCATTATGTCACTGACTCGCAATGCGGCCAGCCATGTTGTAAACGTACAGTTTACGACATACAGCGGTTTTGCGATGTCAGGCAATGTCAAGGCTGGGTCAGGTTCGTGAAATCCAAATCGGTTCGTGGTTTGCGGTTCCATAAAGGCTGGCTTATACAGCCTTGTTAAAAAAGAAAAAAAGTGTAAAAAGAAATTATAATGTCATGGGGCATCACAAGGATCGAGACCGAAGGCTCTAAAATGATCCAGGGGGCAAGCTGTGAAACAAACTTATAGTTTGTTAGAGTTGTTTTTCCTTTAAGGATATTGATACGCAGCATGACATTGAGATGCTGTTCATAACATGCAGATCGCCCGTAACTGCTGAGGCTTCTGGGAGCTTCCGTCCGATTGGTGGATTAAACATTGGCATTCCAGTAATGTGTGCATGAAACCCGCAACCTCTTCTGACATTTCAACCCATGGAGTGTGTAGTGAAGTGCTTATTACAGTGTTTCTTCTTAAAGTCCTTACACTATTGGATATTAATAGAAGCCACACGTTGTAGATACTTGAATTGACTGTACGAGGAGAAACCATTACCTAAACATGAACCAGGTGCCATAGATGTATTGGAACGGTTAATATAGTCCTTTGGTTTTCATGTATTCACTGCAATATCATAATTGTAACCATCTGAGCATAATCATCAACATTTCACCGCACTCTACTTTATCTTTATTTTCCTGGGAATGCATGGAAGCATGTACTACTTAACGTCTAACAATCACTGATTGTCTGGGCTTTTGATTGTGTTTGATGATTTGATAGTCCCCAAAGGAGTTACCCTGAGACCTGTTGTCCTTTTTCCCAGGCAACAGTGCTACAACTCGTTCCCCCGGCAACACGGAACACAAGGCCGTGCTCTATTCTGATTGTGTGCGGAGTGCGGACACATCTCAGACACAGCTTGAGGCTTCGCGTTGTCCTCCCGGGCTCCCCCTCGCAGGCCCACTGCATTTTATCAGTGTCCTGCGGCCAAACAAGATGTCCAAGTCCCCCACTCCTTATTAAGTCACTAAGTTCAACTCCTGGTGCGGCGTGAGACCGAACAAACCCACACTCCATCAGGGTGAATGCAACGTTTCAGTTTGATAGGTTCAAGCAGTCTAAATTTAACCAAGATTGGATCTCTGTGGTGCCGGACCTTTCGGTCGCAGGGGAATAACAAGACATGCACAGGCTGTGATTGTGAAAGGTTATTTTAGGTGAAGTGTTTGAAGTGTGTAAAAGTAAGGTGTGAACACTGCGCAGTGGATGCGTCGGATTGCATTGGTGCCTGGTCTATGGCAGCAGGCAGTGCTTGTGCTTGCTTTTCAGTTCGTATTACCTTTTAGGTTTTACATTCTGAAGTTTGAGTTCTGATTGTATGCTTAGACCGTGTGTCACTTTGGGTTAAGTGACACACGTAGCCCGTAAATGACTAAATGTAAACGACAGGGTATGGGGAAATGTCGACATTTTAAATGTTAACAGTCAATTCATCCATCAATTATTGTGAAGTAATTGAATTCCAAACTGAAAGGCATGCGCTGCCATTCAAAGGAATTTCCTGACTTGCTGACGAATTACAAAAAAACGAATGTGTGCCCTTTTTTTGACTTTGCCAGAGTGGCACATGTTCTTCACAACCTATAAATACCATTGTGTATGACAACTGGACCGAGCTGCAAAGGGACTGGCCTTGCCCAAAGCTACAGGGAGGGGGGTCCACATTTATAATGGGGCCTCACAGGCTTTAGGG
>NC_136948.1:16103147-16240647 GCF_949987615.1 Pollachius pollachius | reverse complement strand
TTCGGGTGTGTGCTAAGGAGAAAATGCATGACATAGTTTGACGAACCCACTCTAGGCGTCTCAGAACGGGAATCAAGTGGTGGGGGGTTGCTATGACATCACCGGTGGGGAGATGTGTTGCTGATGGGAGGTTGTGGGGGGGGAGTTAATACAATATCTGTTTGTCATTAAAGTCAGTTGTTCTTTTTTTTCCCTCCACTGCCTGTCAAACAGAACACAGTTCAAGGTCCCTTCCTTTTACAAGTGTTAATACTGTCAGAGTATTTCTCTCACACACAAAAGCGCACATACACATCCCTTAATTAAAAAGGTATGCCTCAAACTCTACGAGATAAGATAAGAACTTTATCCCAGACCTGTCTTCTCACCCTTCACAGTTAAGAAAGTTATTAAACAGTTATCATGATATTGTGAAACCTCATTTGTGATATCAAAACAATGTGTCATATGGTGTTAAGCTTTTCAGATATGATAGTGGTACATTTTCTTCATGGAAGAGAATGATTTAAAAGCAAGCACTGTTTCCATCTAAGATTCATCTCTCCTCATGAGATATGCCACCAAACTAGGGTGTGACTGAAACACACAGCAGTCGAACAGAATGTGGCTACGTACACACAAACACACACACACACACACACACACACACACACACACACACACACATTTTATTAATTTGTATCAGCTAAGCTCTTATCTATGAATGAACTAGTATCTTAGAAGTTAAATCATTTGCTGGACAGCTGCTCAGATATGAAGCTATGTGAAGCCAAAGCCCTACAACCTACAATGCATTCCTCTCATTAAGTCCTAGCTTAGTTGTCTCCCTGTCTGTGTCTCACGTTCTTCACCTGTTTTTGCTCTATGTTCAAGGTAAACATGTTCGAAAAACCTCAAGTCTCAAGAATATTGAGTGAACTAGCAAATAAACATGTTCCAAAAATGTCCTTTATATTTCCATCTCACCTCACTAAATGTCTCTCACTACTTTTATCTTACTAAGTCCATCCTGGTCTAACTGATATGAACTGATTATCCCAAACAACACATTGCCAAGCTAAGAAACATTGATAATGGCAAAAAAGGGTTAGATGTATCCGATGGGAAGGTTCCATACCAAGATGGTTATGTTAAGAGAAGACTTCAACGATGGATGAACAGTACCGACAACAATATATTAGTCTCTTGTGATCACTATTCCATGTGTATTACCCCAGCATGCATGTTTACCTTTGTAATAACATGTATCCTTTTGTTATGGGTTCCCTCAGGTTCCTTGGTGTTCCTCAGGTAGAACATGAGGTCCAAGAGCAACGGGGTGGAGGGGCCGGCCAAAGGCGTCCTCGGTGTGCCCCAAGGAGACCGCGACATCCACCCCCAACAGGAAGTGAGTCTCCCCATCAAGAGCCTCAACCAGGTCAAACCTCAATTAAAAGACGAGACACACCAAAAAGCGGCGGTCATCACAGAGGAGATAGAGGAGGAGGAGGAGGAGATGAAGAAGAAGAAGATATCCGTGGATTCCGAGGATGACGTTGGGGATCAGAGAGAGGGCCTGATGGGGCTTTCTAAAGGAGACCTGCTCAAACTGCTGGGCATCATGGAGGGAGAGGTTCAGGTGAGGTCACCAGGAATGCATGAGCTTTGAAGGAGTTGTGTCTGTGCTCATGTTGCACCTCTCACAGGTCGCATTGTGTCAGGGAACATTTCACATGCTGCCATCCCCCGCAAGCATATCTCGAGTGAGTCAAATCCAATGAGCTCTATTGGATTATGTTACTACTTTAGATGATTTACTTTGTGGGAAAACACAGAAAACCTGGTAGATCAGGAGTTTATTTCACAATATTATCTTTATTACATTTCTTATTTTAGGATTTGACCCTAGGCTATTGGACCTTTCGGATGAATGACTTACCAAAAAGAGTAACATTTCAACCGTTAACATTTCTACACAGTACGTCTTCAAGCTGCTATTAACTGCTAACTGCTAACAACTGCTGAGTTGATATTAAAAAGGCCTCTGGTATGATGTTATGCTGTGTATGAAAAAACTCGTTGTTCTCCTTGGGCAGCCTCTAATTTAATTGCACTATAGCACTACCTTGTGGTTGAAAACGGTAATGACATATACAAAACCTATAATTTCAAGTATTGCATACTTATAAATAAATACATAAAAATCTATGAATATATATAGATAAATATTGTACATCATTAAGTATTTTGATGTGTAACATTTACGCAACACATCTATGTGTGTTCATACAGCTTTAGGTACACTATGTAACACAACACCCCTGTTGTGTTATATACATCATCTTATCAACACATCTCTACATCTTCTGTGCTCTAATCAATGAGCCTTGTGCTCAACAGGCCCGTGAAGACATCATCCGCATCATGAAGTCCAAGCAGGCCCGTCCCGAGGGACTGGGGTCCCACTACGGCTCCCCGGAGCCTTGCTCTGCCCTGCAGGCCCTGCAGAGGGATAGCCTGATCTCCGGGTCCAAGGGCCCTCCCAACCAGGAACCCCACCAGAAGCCCATGGTTGAGGTCAGTGTTTCAGTGAATGTCTATAAAAGCGCTGTAATGGGACCCATTTGTTTATTATTGTCCATCTTGTCAATGTTTTATCGATATGCCAGGAAACGGTGTCGTGTTGGATTCAGGTGAGGTTAAGGTTTAGCCATGCTTACCTCACCTTCCGAACTGTCTGCATGCATTCATGTTTATGTGTGTATCTACGTGCATGCGCGTGTGTGTATCTGCATGCATGCATGCGCATGTGTGTGTATCTACATGCATTCGTGTGCGTGAGTGTGTGTGTGTGTGTGTGTGTGTGTGCGTGCGTGCGTGCGTGCGTTTACAAGAGTACTTTAATTTGTGCACGTGTTTGTCCCAATTTTTGTCCCCATGAGTCTGTCTGTCTGTCTGTCTGTCTGTCTGTCTGTCTGTCTGTCTGCCTGCGTGTGCGTGTATCCATTTGTTTGCACATTGCTTGCCAATGTGTGTGTCGATACCTGCGGTACCTGCATGAATAGGGCTTGTACATTGAAATGAATCATGGGACTTTTGGTTGGCGCTACTCTGCCATTTGTGGTGACTCGAAGGAGAGAGTTGTAGTGATGCAAAACCCTACCTAAATGTAAATACACTTTGACCTAGACTAGTCACAACCAAAATTTGTATTTTTTATTCATTTAAATGTTTTGATCAGAATGCCACCACGACCAAAAACCTTTCTATGAATCCTTCACATCCCAAACGGAGGCGGCTATTAAGAGGTGCCATCTCAATGTCCAAGCCCTAGATACATCAGGACAAAAAAAAACGACTCACCCCTCGCTAAGCATGTGAAAAAAGTACCCGGCTGCTCCCCACTTTTTGTTGACTTTGATCCCTGTGCCGGTGTCCGTCAGCTGGAGAGGCTGCAGGAGAAGCACCGGGAGACGTACCGCCGCATGCTGGGGCAGCTGCTGCTGGCGGAGAAGAGCCACCGCCGCACCGTGCAGGAGCTGGACCTGGAGAAGCGCAAGCACGGCGACTACATGAACAAGAGCGACGAGTTCACCAACCTGCTGGAGCAGGAGAGGGAGAGGTGGGCGCAGTCCGTCTTCATCTGTGGAGCACATTGAATTCACGCTTGCGCTCACACACACGGGGAACCTCGGAAGATATTTATGAAACCAATAAACAAGGTTAATGCAATCGGGGGAGGGGGGGGGAGCAGTATGAATTGAGAAATGGTTGCAATTCTGTGAATACATGTGAAGGAATACAGAGAGTTGCTTGAATTAAAAAAACAAAAACATTACATCTGTCGCTAGAGAAAGAAAGAGATGGAAAGACGTAATGAAGAGGTTGAATGAAGAGCTGGGGGAGATGGAGGACGAGTGAGGACGAGATAAAGGTGGGCGAACAGGCAGGAGAGAGAGGGAGAGAGAGAGAGAGAGAGAGAGAGAGAGAGAGAGAGAGAGAGAGAGAGAGAGAGAGCCAGAGTAGAGCATGAGAGGTTCAGGGCCAATGGATGTTGAAAAGAAATCCATGTTTTGAAAGTGACCTTGAGGCAGTCAACGACTGTATACAGGACCATCAGTCCCCAGGGCCTCACAGAAACCTCGGCCATTACAGACGGGATGTGGCCTTACATGCACACGGCCTGGTCAGAAAGATAAAACCAAAAGGCTCATGGACAGAGAGAGAGAGAAGGCATAGATCCTCAAATCCCAAATGACCCACGCTCATTAAACAATCAAAGATTTGGAGGGTTTGATCCCAAAAGCAGAGACATAATCACAATAGCATGGTGGTTGTTTGTGGATGCACAAGGACCACTGAAAGGTCAATTTTCGTTCTTATGTATGTAAAATCTTGTAATTGGCAGCTTTGACTCAACAACAGTGAGAATAATCAAAGCAGCAATTTGGTTTGGGTTCCCGGCAGGAAATACAACAGCAAACCACCATAGTCAGACAAATGGAACATGCTCTGATTTAGCATTTGCTAGCATCAATGCTCGCCAAGGGAAAACTTAAAGGATGCTTTCAGATGGGAGCGTCAATCCCACGGGGCTTTAGCAAATAACAGTCCTCTTATTTAACACAAGGATTTGACTTATCTGTACAATAACTTTAGAGCCTTTGTACCACGCGTGTGCATGGGTGTGTGTGTGTATGTGTGTGTGTGTGTGTGTGTGTGTGTGTGTGTGTGTGTGTGTGTGTGTGTGTGTGTGTGTGTGTGTGTGTGTGTGTGTGTGTGTGTGTTCATGGGTGCAGGCAGTGTGCTTGTATCTCGAATGTAATCCATACAGTCAGTCATCTGCAGTGCGGACCTTCCTGCAGCATTTCATCCACTGTCAAAACTTCAAATAGTCCGGCCCCCAGTAGACCTGCACTCACACTCAATGTCTCTCCATAGCCCTCCTTCTCCCTCTCTCTCTCTCTTTCCCTCTCTTCAGCTCCTAGCAGAGGACACAG
This sequence comes from Pollachius pollachius, assembly GCF_949987615.1. Taxonomy (NCBI): domain Eukaryota; kingdom Metazoa; phylum Chordata; class Actinopteri; order Gadiformes; family Gadidae; genus Pollachius; species Pollachius pollachius. Next base: position 16,235,668 of record NC_136948.1, on the reverse strand, counting down.
GAAGCAGGCTGTGGACGCTAAATCACTGTCACAAGAATGGAGAGGCCATCAGAGGCTATAAGAGAGAGAGAGAGTTGAGAGAGAAAGAGCTTGTCTTGTTTCATGGCCGTGCTTTTCTGGCCCGTTTCGCAGACAGCAAGAGTTTATTTTCAGTTTACTTTAACATGCCGAGGCGAGAGAATGGGAATACTTCATATTCGAGCCAGTGCAATTTTCATATTCAAGTGTATATTCTAAAAAACAATCACACCATTTAAAAAACGATCGCAAATCTTGCTTCAGGGCATTTTATATGTAGGCAGAGGAATGTTCTTTAATTAAAATGTTGGATTAATTTTTTTTTTGAAATAGATCCAATTGCAGTTTAACTTGCTTAAGTTTAACAGCTGAGTGCGTTTCCACTGGTCTTGGTTAAAATGTTTAACCCCCAGCAAAAAGCCACCGTGCCTGTATTTGCAATTTCTGATGAGTAGTTTGAAAGGAAATCCCATCTACACATTTGCGTGAATAAACTAATAGTTCATAGTGCCTTGCCTACCTTGATGGGACATATTTGCCCTAAGCTCACCACTACCTGAACTTCTCTTAAGGCCCTGAGCCATCAGATAGCTGTAGTAGCCAGCGACACACACCCGAGTTAGACTCACACAAACATGTACTTGTTACGAAACCGAGTCGAGAGTTCATAGTGTAAAAAAGGAGTGATACTCAACTCACCCTGCCTTTGCTGGCCTATACTGTGGCACCTGATCCCTTAGGCTCCGAGTTGGCGGATCAGGTGGCAGGATCAAGGTGATTTGTGTTCGGTGCCAGGTGGTTTCCAGCTGGGCGTGCTAACAGGGCGCCCTCGCTCACCCTGCTAAGGGGAGATGGGAGGGGACCACATGTTAATGCTGGCTGCTTTTCACTCTGTGGCCATCGGAGTCTCGGTCACCCTGCTTAGGGGAGATTGGAGGGGGAACACATGTTAACGCTGGCTGCTTTTCACTCTGTGGCCATCGGAGTCCGCCACATTCCCTACGGCTAGCAGTTGCTTACAGGGACACTTATTAATTCCAGCTCTGCTACCGTAAACCTTTGTTTACTGTATTTTGATCCGCCCAAAATAGACCAGAGGGTGTAAACATTAACTGTAGGCGAGATATGATGAACCAATGAACGGATGGATGGGCGGATGGATGTGGGAGGGTGGATTGGTGAGATTGTTTGATAGATGGGTGGACAGATGGATATAAAAATGAAAGGACGGATGGATGGATTGACATCTTCATTCTCAGTTCTGCCCTCAGAACTTATCACTTATGTCACTTCGGATGAAACCGGAACCAATCCAAAAACGTGTCTGCCACGGTGTGCGCACACCGCTTGTTTGGACAGGAGCTAGCCACATGTGTGAGACGGAGGCATCTCCTCATCTCTGGCACCTTATTATCAGGATCAGCCGGTCCCCTGGGGCCCTGCAGCGGCCACGATAGTGTGAGCGAAAGAGAGGCAAAGGTGCCGTGCCAAACATGTGTAAGAATGTGAGTAATAATAATGGGCGCCGATGACTCTCAGCCGTCAGCCATCCACGGAGCAATTTGGATGTCAGGAGGTGAACATATAACGGAGGGGAAATATCTGCCGTTCCTGAGGGTGGTTAATGTTTTTTTTTACAAGTCACGCACATTGGAACCCCCCCCCCCCACACACACACACACACACACACTCACTCCCGTTATTGTTGCAGTGAGTGCAGATTGGTCTGTTAAAAGAAGTTGTATAGAAAATATGTGAAAACAAAAGTTACAATCAGGTGAGTGTTTCCCGTCCCTTTCCTCTTTACCAATCGTATTGACAGAAAAGCACTGGCAGAAGGTCATGCACATGCTGTGTACAAAGCTTCAATAACTGTTTTACTCTGCCCTCAACCACGTACCGCCACATACCCGCTTACGTCTGATTTCCTTCTTTTAGCAGCATATCAATCTCTCGGTGCTATACACTACCGCTGGGGCTTGCTCTCTCGCTAAGCAACTAATGTTTTACGTCCGTCGAGAGTCGTCATTACGGTGGAACACCTTGTTTTGACAGCTCTTTGGCAGGCCGTTTCTGCTTCAATCTTCGTTCTCCCGAAACAAACAGGCCACTGCGGCACGGAGCGCATTCCAGCGGCGAGCTGGGGGTGAGTGAGGTGCTGTCCCACCAGGAATATGATGCGTTTTTCTTCTCGCCATTCCCCCCCCCCTTCTACAGATCGCACCTGTGTTTGTGCTCATGGCGTGCACGCATTTAAGTACCCCGATGACAACATAGTGTAAACGAAAAACAAGAAGCCATTCCACCAAGCAACCTTACTGGACTGACTTTATACATTGAAAGTCGATTAGAATGCATTTCTTTTTATTGTTATTATATTATAACAACGCATCACCATTTGCTTACATCAGAGCTATTTCTACATGCTACGCTCCACCTAGGTGACTTTTAGGGGGCTCCTCCAGGCAAGGACACAGGGTGGTGATGTTGGAAACCAGTTTGTTATAAGGTTTGCAGACAATGACACATGACCTGGTGCTACATGTAGGAGATGTCCCTGAGTGTGTGTGGTGGCGGCTGGTTTAACCTGCGCAAATTGATTAATCAATGTGCAACAGCTGTGCAGTCTCACCCAGCCCCAGAGTCCAATCAGACTCGGCCAGGTGAGGCTGGTTCAACCAGCCACCATGCACACTCACACACACACTCAACATATGACCTCATCACTGTTGCTCTTAAACACTTATTCAAAGTGGAGGTCTCAAAGGTAAAGATCAAAATTAAACCTCAAGGAAAAAAAATCTACGCAAATTGTCACACACAAACGCTTAAGCGCACGCACACACACACACAAAACGGTGTGCGTAATTTGAGACGGCCAAATACTAAGGTGTCACTGACTTGCGGCAGTGGAAGCGTAGAACGTGGACGTGCTGTTTTCTCGACATCTGCTTGTCTCCTCAGTAGCAGAGCCAGGCTCCCTGTCTGCTACTTGGCAGGAGAGGAGCCAGGTGCCATGCGTGATATGAATACATACGTGCACCACGTTGATGGGCCTTTATAAACGATTTAAGAGCATCCTAAATGTAGGATCTGCAATGCACTGTATAAGAAGAGCGGTGCCGCAGCTATGTTTTGATAACCTGTAGGTCAAATATCCATCAATGGAATAGTCCATTCACAGGTGTGTGTGTGTGTGGGTCACGTTCTTCTCTCTTTCATGGGTAACTACACTAACCATCGGGCTGTGCTACGCGTGTTTAGCGCACACATTGAAACGCCTTTCTTTCTTTCTCCCCCCAATGTTCACAGCGGTCATTTAGACTTTTCACACGGCACCTCATTGAAGCGAGAGTACATTCTGTCCTCCTCTGGTCTTCCACCCCTCCCAGGAGAGACCTGGCCCATCCGCAGTCTCTGGATTTCTCATTACGTGTGTGTGTGTGTGTGTGTGTGTGTGTGTGTGTGTGTGTGTGTGTGTGCGCGCGCGAAGACCAGCGCTCTTTGCCATTAGGTGGAATTATGCTGTCATATTTGTATATATATATGTATATATATATATATATATATTTATATATATATATACATATATATATTTATATAACGTATATGCCAAAGCTCTTATGTCTGCAAAAATAACTTTTGGGACTTTGTTAATGGATTGTTTGTATATTCAATTTTTATATAAATAGGAGGTTGAACTTTCTTCAAACCAACACTGAATTTACACAAAGAATGTTTATGAGTACACTCAAGTATAAAATATAGCTTTAAAGTGGGAAAACCTTTTAATTTAATTACTCCATGCCTTGTGTAAGTGACAAAAGATGAATAACAGGAGTTAATTTAGGGGTAAACCCCCCCCCCCCCCCACACACACACACACACACAACTCCCTCCCTCCCTCCCTGCCTGCCTGCTTTGGCAAGGGACCCACCCCCTGCAAAGAGTCCTGGTTCCAACCAATCGTAACCTCCTTTATATTCACATACATACAGATGCACAAAACACACATTCATACACTCTAGTCTATCGCTTAGAAGTGAGGTTCTGCTCCTCTGCATGGGCTCACCTGTGATTGTCCTGATGACAAGAAGGGAGGGTGGCTGTGGAAAGGCTGTGCAGAGAGGCCCCCTGTCAGCTGACATTCACCATCACCGGACTTTAAACAATGGCTTAAAAATGATCACGTGTTCCTGCTAGAGTTAACATTGGAGGTGAGTTACATAAGCTGCCGGTCTTGGGCCGCTGTATAGTGTTGCTGGCGAATACATATTTTAAAGACGGTTGTGGACCTTTTTGAGGCTATTTGGCCTGCAGCAACCCTAAGTGTTCTATGTATGGATGAAACGTGTGTTGGATTTTTATGCCTCATTTTTTTTGAACAAAAGGAAATGCTGTGATTTATTGTTCTCGCGGGGTGGCACACAAAGACTGAGCATCTTCTTTGCATTCCTTGTGCTTTGCATGTAATTTGACTGTGGGCGAGATGTTAATGGACATGAGCAGCATAGAAAGAGGCTCAGAGAAAGGGAGCGCTCTCGGTCAGAGGGCTTTGGGAAACGTTCTCATGGGGTTTGTGTTCTTAAGCTCTCATCCAAAGGAAAAAAGGGGAAGGATATCGCTGTATCAAGTGTTTGACCGCTGCACTTCAGTTTGTGTTCTGATGCTCGGGTCATAGCATCACAACATAAAGTCTAAGTATTTGATTTTATTGCTTATATTTTCAAATGTTAGCTTTCTTTAACTGCTTTGTTGGTTCTGTTTGTTGACTCTACAAATACACTATTCATTAACTTGGTATTTTTCAATCCGGTAGATGATAGAATCATATATTTTTTTAAGGTCTGGAGTGTGTGTGTGGATAATGGCTGGTCATCAACTGATAAAACTTGATGAATCTTATCAGCTTCTACAATAAATCGTTTTTCCAATGTCACCATTCTGTGTCCATATCTGGAGGAGCCCAGTTAAAGTCACCTAGGTGCCAGCATTGTTAGACTGGCGCCCATTGTGGGTCCTCTCCAAACCACTAAGGACATAGGTTGGTGATGTTGGAAAACATCACCATCATAGAAGTTAATTGATAATGATATGAGCTGGTGCTCCATGTTGCCATGCAAATCTCTCTCAGTGTATGTGATGATGTCTGGTTCAACCAGTGCACACTGATTGCTCAATGCACAACAGGTGTGCAGCCTCACCCAGCCCCAGAGTCCAATCAGTCTGACTCGGGCCAGGTGAGGCTGCTTCAACCAGCAATCATCCAAACCACTCCACAAGGTAATTTTTGTCACACATTTAGAACATGTACAATCATGGGGCAATACACATATCCTGAGTAGAAATGATTGAATAGTTAAGTGACTTTTAAGAGAAAAACCCTAACCCTAACATGCACTTTAGATTAACTTTACATTTCATGATATGACCAAGACCCACAAAGATACCTACTTTTATAAATCAACGACATCCCAAGCTTATCCAGGATGCCTCTTTCTTTCTCTTCTATTTGATTCCTGTCTAGATTGAAGAAGTTACTCGAGAACGAGAAAGCTTACCAGGCCAAGAAGGAGAGGGAGCACTGCAAGCGACTGGCCAAGGTGCGCGAGGAGCTGGTAAAACTAAAGTCCTTTGCCCTGATGCTGGTGGATGAGCGGCAACTTCACCTGGAGCAGATGGACAAACACGGGCAACGCGTCCAGGAGCTAGGCCTGCAGCTGCAGCAGCGGGAACAGGCCCTCGGTGAAGCCGGCACCCGTGCCCAGGAGGACAGCCAAAGGGCGGTGGGTCTGGAGACCGAGCTCCGGGAGAAATCGTCCATGTTCACCCAGCAGCATGAGGAGATGAGCGCCAAGCTGGCCGACCAGGAGGCCCAGAACCGCCAGCTCGACGCCAAACTTTCAGGTCTTGTGCACCAGGTGGCGGAGCTTGAGGAGAGCAACAAGACGCTGAAGAAATCGGAGGATGAGCTGCAGGAGCTGAGAGAGAAGATCAGCAATGGCGAGTGCGGAAACTCCACGCTGATCACTGAGCTGGAGAACCTGCGGAAGCGGGTGCTGGAGATGGAGGGTAAGGACGAGGAGATCACCAAGACTGAGAGTCAGTGTAAAGAGCTGAGGAAGAGGTTCCAGGACGAGGACAGCAAGAGCAAAGTCCTCCGGCTGGAGGTGGAGAAGCTCCAGAAGAGAATGGTGGAACTAGAGAGGCTGGAGGGTGCGTTCAGCATCAGCAAGACTGAATGTACCCAGTTGAACACTGCACTGGAAAGGGAGAAGGGGCTGACGAAGGAGCTGTCGGATGAGCTGGTAGCTCTGCGGATTCGAATGAAAGAGGTTGAGTCTTCCGAGTTGCGACTAGAAAAGTCTGAACTGAGCCTCAAAGATGACCTGAGTAAACTGAAGTCGTTGACAGTTGCTTTGATGGATGAAAGAAAGAATCTAATGGATAGGATGAAGTCAGAGGAGAAGAAAAAGGAGGATTTAGGCAATATGTTCAAAATTGAACAGAGAAAGGTTACAGAGGTCACTGAAAGACTAATAGATGAGAGCAAAAAGTTCATGAAGTTAAAATCTGAAATGGGGAACAAAGTAGAAACTCTAACCAGTGAGAATAGAGAGTTGAGCACCAAAATATTGAATGAATTGGATACAAATAAAGACCTAAACTGCAAGATCAACCAACTGAAAAAGAGGTTAGATGGGTTGGACCCAGCAGAGAAGTCACCGCTTAAAAACATAGGAAGATGTGAAGTGGGTAGAGGATCTGGCTCTGCCATAGCAGATGACAACAAATTAATGGAACTGACCTTTGAAATTGAACAGCTGAAGAAACGCCTCAAACAACTTGAGGTGGTAGAGGGTGACTTGATCAAGACGGAGGATCAGTGCGACCTCTTAGAGAAAAAGTTCCTCACCGAACAAGACAAGGCTAACATCCTCTCCCGGCAGATTGAAGAAATGAGGAGTCAGATCGCACGGAACAAAGCTATAGAGAAAGGAGAGGAGGATTGTCCCAGACAAGATCTCCAACAACGCTGTAAGCGAGAGGAGGCCATGACCAAAGACCTCCAAGCTGATGTCGTGGCTCTCAAGGAGAAGATCCATGAGCTCATGAACAAAGAAGACCAGCTGTCTCAGCTCCAGCTAGATTACTCAGTGCTGCAGCAAAGGTTCTTGGAAGAAGAGGAGAAAGCCAAGAACATGAGCATCGAGGTCATCCACCTGACCAAAGAGCTGGACGTGACTAAACGACAAAGCCGAGCCTTAAGGCCCAGCATGAATGGCAGGAGGATGATGGACATCGCTATGACTTCGACGGCAGTGCAGACGGACGTGTTGCCCATGGATACGGCAGAGGAGGATTGCCCAGCTGTTTTCATCAGGAAGTCGGTCCAAGAAGAGAATCATATCATGAACAACTTCAGACAGAAGTGTCTCAAGAAGTCATCTGAAAAGCTCAGTGCTCTTGAACGCAGCCCTTCATCCACCAGTGACATGGGTGTAAAGAAGTCTTGGATCCCATGGATGAGGAAAAAGGAGACAGCCCCGTCAGGGAACAGCCTAGAAAAGCCATTGCACGTCAATGGAGACGCTTTGCCCACTGAACTGACAATGATCCAGAAACAAGGACAGCCAGTGCACATCCGGGTGACGCCCGATCACCAGAACAGCACCGCAACCTTGGAGATCAGCAGCCCCACGGGCGACAGCTTCTTCTCCAGCTCTGTCCCGCTCAGCCCCAACTCGTCTCACCCCAAGTCTAAAATCACAATCATTCCCACCCACTCTGCGTCTAACCAGAGGGTGAAGTCCTTCACTGGGATCCGAGGCCCAGAGAGAGCAAAGTCTCCGGTCACAATCACAACAATATCCAGGGCCAAGTCGCCCGATGGCGGCAGGGTCTGCTCCGCCGCATCCGGGAGGCCCTTGTCACCCATCTCCATCACGACGGTGAGCACGGCCGTCGTACCCGGCCCCTCGGCCTCTCCGGAACCCCAGGAGATGACCGTGGGTCGTGCCGTGTTCAAGGTCACGCCAGAAAAGCAGACGGTCCCAGTGCCCATCAGGAAGTGCCACACTAACCTCATCACCACCAGTGAGGACAGCAAGATACACATCCACCTAGGCAACAGCGCCGGCCCAAAAATGGTCGTCAGACCCATGGCGGAGGGCAAAGAGATGACCTTGTCCACTGGGACAGTTTTGCGTTCGCCGCGTCAAATCACCACTACCAGCACCACCACGGCCAGGGCCACCGCCATCAAGGCCAGCAATAGTATAACCATCACTCCCATTTCATCAAGCAGTCGGCCTTCACAAAGCATGGTAATGTGCCTTTCGTTAAAGAAATGGATTTGATTCAAGGGTATCTATCAAATGTGTGTATTTGTGTCAACTGTATGCCCCATGATGCTTTAAAAAAAAAAGTAAGCACATGTAAAGACCTGAGATGCGAGTTGCTGATAGAAAAAACAAATGATGACCTCCTTGAATGGAGAGACACAGTGATGCATATCTTCCAGACATGTTTTCTTCTCTGTTGAATGTACGATTGTAGGTATATGGAGGCCCCATTCTAGTGTGGGTCTAAGTGAAGGGTTTTTTTGTAGCAAAGACGGATAGTGTGGCGAGAGGTGTCATTAAACAGCAGAGCTCTCACGCTATGGCTTGCCGGCATCATGTAACAATAAGTCATATGTACCTTTTGTGTACTTCTTCTCTTCACAAATGGTCTCGCGGCGCTTGCTGGCCTCACTGACACAAAACAGCCTTGGAGTGACTTGACACCAAACAACTGATAGTGAATGGCTGAAACAGAGGCTTGAACACATATTCACATTTCTCACATGGCACTTGTTCCTAGTGAAGTTTAAAGTGTTTTGAATTGTAACACACACGCATGTATGTATACATACATACATACATGAAATGTGTTTTTCCCCCTTTAATTGTTTTGATCCCATTTTCTTTCTTTCCACTCTTGCAATAGACCGGGCATGAAGCCCAAACCACCCGTACTGGGCTGACCCGGATCCCCATGTCCAAGAATCTGAAGACGGGGAAGACGGTGCTGGGCATGTCCGGTGGAGTGAGGCTGGAGAGCCAGTCCATGAGGATAGAAGTGAAGAAGTCCACAGTGAACAGCGGTGCCATTCAAAATGGAGGAAAGGCCTAAGTAGAAGAGATTGATGGTGATGGGTCTGTAATGTAAAGTGCTGAGTCAGTGAGAGCTACTAAACCATAGCTTTTGAGTGGCCCCCGTGATGTACATGCAAAACATGGTGCTGCATAGAGTTACAGGCAATTTGTAGCGCAAGAAACACTTAAAGCTGTTTGCTTAACTTAAGGACTCAAGGAACTGTTGTACTTCAAATAATTACACATTTTTAACTAGTTGCCAATGTATTTGTGTTTGTGTTCATATTTATTTCTGAAATGTAGATGGAAAACATGTCTGATATCCACAGTGTGATTGTTGTAGTTGACTCACAAGTGTTTATACATTCTAAATATATTTTGTAAATGTTTTACTAGAATATTGTATTGTACATGTAAGTAACGCTTTCTTTATATCTAAAGGATTTTGTAATAAAAGGTAATTTAAATAAAATAGATAATCAAATGCGTCCAATTTATGTTGTGTATGCATTTGTATTTGTGTATTTTTGTTTGCTCCTGAAAATTAAATATTGAGAAATGCTAAGGGTAGTTTCCAAACTATTTTAGTAAATCCACTTCGATGGGGGAAGTTACTTTTTTTATCATGAATACTAAAATTAGAAGTATTAGTATCATCAGTATCATTATCTATTATTATTGCTAAATTATATCTTCTTACTTAGGGCTTATTGTTATTAGCCTATGAAGACACGCCCCTCCGTCTCTAGATTACTAGACATGTGACGAGCCGTTAACTTTTTGTATGACGTTGCAATGACGCATCAACAGACCATTGGTCAAGATACTTCCTACATTTCGTCTTCCCTTTCTCAGAGCAGCTTACTTAAAATCAACACAAACACAGCACTATACATAATCGCGGGTCCAATACTCACATTGACATTTTATACGTTTTTTTCTGTAACGTTTTCGCATTCAAATTTGCTGTTCCTACTTGGGACGTCGGATATAACATATCCGAAACTAAACTGGATTACTGTGCTGTTTGGTGAGCGTTCGCTGCCATGATGGCGTCAGGCTACAACGCCAAGGAAGAGGACGGACATCACTCGGGTGCACCGAGCAATGGTGGAGCAGGAGCTGTCAAAAGCAAAAAGCCGGACAACACGGCGTTCAAGCAGCAGAGGTTACCTGCGTGGCAGCCGATCTTGACGGCTGGCACCGTACTGCCCGCTTTCTTTGTCATCGGCCTCATCTTCATCCCCATTGGCATCGGCTTGTTTGTGACTTCGAATAACATCAAGGAGTTCGAGGTGATGATGGGCTCATGTTCCTGGGCAGTAAAACAATGCTATGGTATCAAGTTATTCATCGTCTACGCTGGTTTGTTTTGCAAAACGCGCTCATGTGTCTGTATTGTTTTCAGATTGATTACACTGGTATCGACGCGTCCAGTCCATGCTACAACTGCGCTCAGAACTACAGCTGGAACAGCACGAGTTCCTGCACCTGTAAAGTGCCTTTCACCCTTGTACAACCCTTTGAGGTATAACTGTCTGCTCTTAAATTAACGTTGTCTGACAATGTTTTCAAATAGTCACTTACGGCTTGGCTCAGACCTTGATCATTTCCGTACTGTCTACAGCAGGCTGTTATGATAATCGATTACTCCGGTTTTAGACCATGCCATTAGTGAGTTCTTTGCTCCCCTCACTCAGGGCACTGCTGACAAGTCGACCGTTCTAGTTGCCTGTTGAGAGGAGCCGACCTTTGTAAAACCACAGTCTTATACAGGAACTTGTGTGTACTTTGCTGTGTGTGATGATCACACAGAACTCCACAATGCAACAAGTATTTGCTTCGTGTTGTTTGATTCCAATATTATGCAGAAGTAGTTTGTCTTCACCTGAAATAGAAAACTAGGTGTGTCATGGTCCTAGTTTGGTTTAAAACAGATTTTTTTCCCTCATAAAGTCACATTGACCCATTTTACATATCTTCCCCTGCAGAGCAATGTCTTCATGTACTACGGCCTATCCAACTTCTATCAAAATCACAGACGCTACGTTAAATCCAGGGACGACAGCCAGCTGAACGGTGATCTGACATCATTAAAGGTATCCGAGTCGAAGGGGCCTTTTTCGTGTGAACATTAATATGATGTGACCGTTTACATATTTGCCACATTTCAAGCAGTGCTCGAAACGGATCTGCTTTTCGCTACATCTTTGACATCGTCCTCTATTGTGCAGAGCCCGAGCAAGGAATGTGATCCCTACCGAATGAGCGATGGCCTTCCTATTGCTCCATGTGGCGCCATCGCTAACAGCCTTTTCAACGGTAAGTCATCTTGATGGTGAGCAGACGTCCCTGGCCCTTTGTGCCTGTTCTTTCCTGTAAACCATTTAGATTGCATTGCCAGTTGAACCCTGAGTGAAATCGCATATCTTGAGTGCACTTTCGAGAACAAATTATTGGTTTATCGGTGTGCGGACAAGGCAGGGTTGTTTTTGTATTTCAGCTGTGCCATATTGACGTTCTTTATTTGGCTCCACATCCTTGTTGTGTCCGCAGACACTCTAGAGCTGTACTACCTGAGCAACGGCACCCGGACTCCCGTTGTTCTGATGAAGAAGGGCATCGCCTGGTGGACCGACAAGCACGTCAAGTTCAGGAACCCGGGTGGAAATGACAACCTCACCGTTGCCTTCCAAGGTAATTGACTTATTATGTCACAAGATTGTAATATTTGTTCTGCTGAACCGTTTGCTTCCACGTGACTTAAGTCTATTTAGATGATGGACAACAAGAACTTTAAAACGTAAGTTATCCATAACCTATGACAGAGGGATGTATCCACAACTACGCCAAATAACAGTCTTGGAAAGAATCACAGTCTGGGCCACGTGAGTGTACTCTGATTGGTCACCTGCTTGGCTGCGTAGCCATGAGGGAAAATTCACTCCATCAAATCAGCTTTAAGAAATAAAAGGAAATCAATAGACTGAGATTATGTGAGGTTGCAATGGATTTGGTGGAATGTAATTTTAATTGTGATTCAAGTACACCTTAAATACCTTGATTACCTCATTAGAAGTCAATTGCTATTTACTAAATTTTACTATTATTATTTCTGTCCATCAATTTGTCCATTAACTTTTCTGATATCTCCCCCACCTCCTCAGGCACATCGAAGCCGGTGAACTGGAGGACGCCCGTGTTCGAGTTGGACCCCAACGACCCCGAGAACAACGGCTTCATCAACGAGGACTTCATCGTGTGGATGCGCACGGCCGCCCTGCCCACCTTCCGCAAGCTGTACCGCATCATCCAGAAGAAGGCGGATGCCCCGACGCTGGCCAGTGGCAAATATGAGCTGGAAGTCTCCTACAGTATCCTTTTGGTTCCCACTGACGTGTTATATAGTGCTTATTCTAAGCACTTGCTAATTCTTTCAATGCTATTAATTTACATTGTTTTCAAAGAAAACCTAACTCCTTTGTATGAGTAAGTCCTCGGCCATCATCAGAGTGTATGAAATGTGTGCTTGTGTCTTACCAGTGCTTTTTTCTCAGTACAAGACGCTTTCTATTCATTTAGGAATGCCATATTGCTGTTCAGGCTTTCCCTATTGCCACTCACAGCAGTCCAATTTCAGGATGCAGAAGGTTTGATTGACTTGATTGCTTGGGTTATTATTATGGAGTGTAGTCCATAAAAATTCCACCAAAGTGACAAATTAAGTTTAAGCATTTGGACGCAACTGGATGGACCTAGAACCAATCAGGACAACATAAAGTGTAACACATCAGCGGTAGCCATCTTGGTTGCTTATTAAAATGCCTCCCATGCAGCACTTCTCTGTACACTCATTGTATCAAACCTGCCCCAAATTAGATTAAAACGGTTGTGAGTCACTTGACCCAGGCCAGGTCTACTGCAAATCTGTAGGGCCAGAATCTTATGTAGAAGCAAATCTACCAACCTATCAACCTGAGCTCTCAGATTCTTCTGGTTCCCAGACTATCATTTACTGACCCCTGCTGATCTTTGCATCTTTGACTTGTCATACAAATGAGCATGTACACAATTTAAATTAACCAGAAAACGTAGCAGGCAAGACTGAGCAGGCTGTCCATGTGTAGTTCAATTTTTAGCAGAATGCACAGCGTCAGGGGTCTTGGCATAACGTGGGCCTGTGAAGCTCTCTATCCAAATAAACGGAGGCTATAGAAGCACAATGGACAATAGAAAATGGGAAGTGCATGCTTTGTTTATTTTTAAACTCGATGCAAAACAAGGCAAACCCTTTAACCGCATTATCAGATTACCCGGTGCGCAGCTTCGACGGCCGTAAGCGCGTGATCCTGAGCACCATCTCATGGATGGGCGGCAAGAACCCCTTCCTGGGCATCGCCTACATCACGGTGGGGTCGGTCTGCTTCTTCCTGGCCGTGGTGCTGCTCATCATCCACCACAAGTACGACAACCGCAGCAGCAGCGCCGACATTCCCAACTGAGGCGCTTCCTGTGCGACGCTCCTCCGCCAGGCGCCCACGCTCCGCATGCCTTGGCCGCCTTCACCAGCCGCGTTCCCGATCCGAGGAAGAAAATCAGGGCTGTTTGTTTGGCTGTCGTTTTCTCTTGTTGTCGCGGCCTGATTGCACGGGTCTAGTTAAATGCCTGTGTGCGCGTGTGTGTGTATATGTCATTTTCTTCTTTAGAAGGGGATCCCATGCCTGCAAGAAACAAAGAAAGCATAGCTGATGTCTATATGAGCATTACGATGTTCAATGGTTCTTCTGCAAGGTTGAGCCCTGTGTGTATCTTCTGTGTATCTTCTGCTTTTTTTTATCAGTGATGGTCTTTAGTTGTAAAGAATGCGTGTGTTTTACGTCTTTTTTGTCGTATACTGTAATGCGTCCTGCTGATGAATGTGCAAGGGTATATTTTTGCAACTAGCTGTTTTCAGTTGGTCTTGGGGTGAGGTGGTATGCTCATTTGCAAATATCTTGAAGCAGTAGTGAGTCAATTATTATAATCTTTTTTAAATATTTGTCTATACACCAAAATTTAGATTAATTTACTCATTCTAGAGAGCCCAATCTTACTTGTATTGATTATTTTTATTCTAAGGCATGCAAAACGTAGATCTTCATGGATAAAATACACTACGAGTATACATGTCTGGACAGTGTTATTTAACTGGTAGGCTATTGGGTAACATTCTGCCGACCACAGCACAGAATATATATTTTGGGTATTTAATTTTTCTTGCGTTGTTCAAAGACGACTAAATGATAAGCACTTTAAAAGTGTCACATTTTTTTGCTGATTCTTCAAAACGGTGTGCTATTTGATTGTTGATAAAATAGCAGTCATTTTATTTAAACAGCCATTTTGTTTAGTTTCTCGTTTTTAGGTTGTATTCCAAGGACCAAGAATATCTTTAAATGTATATTTATATGTATATATATGGTTTCTTGTGTTGCAATAAAAATACTGTTGACAAATATCTTGGTGTGATTTCCCAAATATATGATGGCAGGCTTTAGAATTGCCAACATTTGTGGTTATATATCAGTTGGACAGCTGTTGAGAATAAACAAGAAAGAATGTATTGGGAACTGATAATTGTTAGGCATTCTCTAGTATTACCTGTCTGGCTGTTGAGAGGTCAGTATCCGTGTGAGCACTAGAGGGCACCAAATGACTTCATTACAATATTCTGAAGAGCCCTGAGACAGCAAGACTTTTCTTCAAATGATGACACTCGTGTCTTTTGTAACACATCGTATGCAAACGGTGTGTAGGCCTTAATGTCTCATTTGCAACATTTGCAGTCATAATAACATCAATCTCCAAGAAAAGCATATTATAAAATGTTAACATTTATTAAATAATTCTATAATAATTGTATTTTCTATATATTTTTAATTCGACATTGACTTTTATTAATTTAACCGTTTGGCCTATAAACCAACGGCATTTAGGAATTTAGCCATTCCTGTGCCTAAATAGCTAGGCTACAACCCAAGTGGATTGTGGGTCAATTTCAGCCTGCATAAAGGGGAAACAGTAGGCTACCATCATGTGTTGAACAATAATGTCGTTTATTTTCCTACTTTTTCCTTATTAAGGAATGCATTTTGTTGAGAAAGCGGGGATAGGAGGGCACTAATAGTCACCACCAACAGTTTCCCCTACTTACGCATGGTAGAGATGGTAAAAATGGGAGTTGGGAACTGCCCCCCCTATTAAGTAGCCAATTGTGGAAAGATTCTTCCCACTTGGAAAGAGCCTATTCCACCCTGGACATCTGCTGGCTGAGGTTCCAGTAGCCAGAGAGGAGAGACAAGCTTCCACCCGCAGCTCCTGAAATCTCTCAGTTTCCAGAGGGGGAGTCTTCAAGGAGGCTGCACTGAAAGTTGGTCGCTGCATTTTTTTTGGAGTCGATTTAGGTGAGTAATGGGACTTTATGATGAAGTACAATTTTTACACTCAATGTGAATAACTTATTAATATGTGATTTGATGGACCTATAGACAGTTTATTTGTTTTTGTTTTTTAAAGTGCGTGGGTCTCAATGTTCATAATTCTTCTTTTATGTGAAAATGTGTTTAGTGATGCCTTTCGTGTTGTTTAGTTTAAAGGTCCTATGTGGGCCAGGTTTTTATTAAAAACGGTTTTTCGATTGTTTAGCTGTTCGTAGTTGACTAAACTAATAGTTGGGTAGTCTAATTGACTTGACAGCTGAGTTCCCTAGCTTAGTGTTACAGAGGTCAGACATCACTCAATGACGACGTCGAAATGAATCAGAATTATAAGAACATGAATTAATTTCAGACTAGTCGCTGTTTTTGATGAAATACAATATCACCTTTTTTGGTTATTAAAACGCGTGAACGAACTGCATTGTGCATAACTATGCGCTAGGCGGGGCGCACTATCAACTAATAAAATGGCATATGAGCAAAAATCCCGTTTGTAACGAAAACGTTAGTAAATTCAATGGCGACTATCAGATACATTTTTAAATACATCTCACATGGGAATATGAAAAAAAATTTTTTATTGTCAACTGAAATTGCACTTAAACAATGTGAGTCCCCCCTCCAAATTATTATTTAAATGTATCCCTTTTGGATGATTTTAGTACAGGCTGATGCAATCAAATATGAAATGTACAGAACCGTGACTTTGCCAACTAAGTTCACATAAAAACAACAACAATGATGAATGGTCCCTTGGTCCCTAGGCTGATTCATGCACTGCTGACCCAAAAAGGCTAACCATGAAGATAGGGCTAACATTAGCCACGGCTGCCCTTGTGGCAGTCCTTCTCTCCTCCGTAGAAGCCCAAGGTAAATTCAACTACCACAACCTCCTCCTTTCCTTCTTATTGCTTCACATACTCTCTCTCTCTCTCTCTCTCTCTCTCTCTCTCTCTCTCTCTCTCTCTCTCTCTCTCTCTCTCTCTCTCTCTCTCTCTCTCTCTCTCTCTCTCTCTCTCTCTCTCTCTCTCTCTCTCTCTCTCTCTCTCTCTCTCTCTCTCTCTCTCTCTCTCTCTCTCTCTCTCTCTCTCTCCCTCTCTCGCGCTCTCACTCCGTGCTACCTGTTGGTTGCTTGCAGTTAGAGGGTTATTGAGCGAGCAATCACGCGAGAGAAAGGCCGAAACTGTGTGGATACGTTGAATAAAGTTATTTCCAGGTGTATGTGTATGCTCATTTTTCCTGGTCTTTATGAATTCTCATGTGTATTTTAGTAAATGAACAGATGTTTGTCATTTTGTACGGACTAATTATGTAGAAGGCTTGTCTCCTGCTCCCTCAATGTCGAAATTACAGCATGTGATTATGTTAGTTCGTAATCTCCAGATCCAGTTTTTTGGGGGCAGATTTGAGAAATTATCTGTTCAATTTGAGCACGTTTTCTAATTGTTTGTACGATCCCAGCAGATTTGATACTGTGTCGGTTTATCCCTGGTTTTAGAATTGTAATTTTATTACCGTTATGTCTGCAATTAGTTATTTTATTGCAATAAAATGCAAGTTGTGATTATAAACTTAAGCTAGTATCACACTGCAAGCTAAAGTCACTGAAAATAAGTAATCCCTTCATCCTCTTTTATGCTTGTACAGAATGATGAAGGATTGTGATATGTATCACATTTCCTAAACAATTAGACATTCCTAATAACTAGTCTTTGTTTTTTTATTCAATTTTTTTCCATTGACAACTCAAACTGGAAAAGATAGAGTGGAAATCTCCAGATTTTATTTATTTTTTCACAGCTGAACAGCGCAGGGTTAAATCAATCGCATGCCTTCTCCCATATATCTTCCCTCTAACAGAATGGAAAGATGTAATATGAGAATCGCAAATTAATCCTCAGACAGCTCAAAGACAAAGAGCCTTTCTCAGGCCTCATTTTGCGGGCTTTTGCGAAAACGCTGAGTTGCAATTCATATGGAAAGTTAATATGCAGTAATGTTTAATGTCAGCACATGTTGTGGAATTACTTTGGCATCTGTTCTGCCTCTCTGGGAGTCAATGCTCTTTCCTCCTCCTCCTCCTCCTCCTCCACCTCCTCTTTGCTGCCTCCACTGTTGGCAGCAGTTCAGACCAGGATGGCTGGCTGGTTGGCTGGATAGATGGATGGAGAAAGAGGACTGTTAACAGAACAGTAGCCAGACTCTGGCCTGCCGGGGCCAGGGAAGGACGGTTCCCTGGCCCCCTCACGAGTGGTTGATGTGATAGACTCCCATATTCATGACAAACCCAACAACCATGATTTTTCGCTTTTTATCGAAAATAGCACATTTTTCTCACCCTTGATAGAATTCTACATGAGTTCTTATAATCCTTTAAAAAATTATCGTTATCCTTATAAATGTTATGTACAATTTAAAAAAAGTTAAAATCCAATTGTGTCATTAGGGTTTCCACCCTGGACATACCGATGCGTTATTATCCACCGTCCACCATTACACAGAAGTCGTTCACACAAACACACACACACACGCACACACATCCAAAGAGACACGTTCACTCTGTTTCGAGAACGCGTCCAACCGTGCTTGGTGTGTTGAAGATGAGAACTGGAAGAGATTTGGAAGCCGGCTTGAGTGGATGCTGCAGGTTGGTGCTCTTCCCATCCAAGGGCCTCTTGTTTCCAGCGGGCACGGGGTCCCGTCTTTGTCATCTGCCTGTGCACTCAGTTTGTCCCGAGCTATGGCTTCCGCCTCCAAACTTATTATTTTACAATGATATTCTTGCGTCCCATGGACCACATTCTTCATGGACCACAACTCGACGGCTTGCATGCTGTTTATATTTCCCTGCTTGGCTTTTTAGGATTCTGCTTCATGCATGGATACTTACTGCACTAGGACATCACTTGAACTCAGGACTGATGATTATGTGTAGCTAAGTTAACTATTTATATTCATAGCCCTTTACCTCAGTTAAGAGTATTTTCAGTAAAATTGGCTGCTTTGGTATCACAGTCTACTCAAGAACCATTAATAGTATACTTGACTAATAGAATTGTGCTGCACAACAGAATTGTATAAAGGTGTTTAGTTATTTAATCTTTATTTCGTTATATTCTCAGAGCATGTTTTTATTTTTCTATAGTGATATATGAACTTGCATAAAATTCAACAAAGAAATTAGCTGTGGGACTAAGTGATGTAACAATTATAAGTCAAGTTCGAGAGAAAGCCTTCACGGCCTCTATAACACAATATGTCAATGAATATCAATCCATCAAAAAAAGGTTTTAACCCAAAATGTAATATATGAACTACTGGATTTTAAAAGAAGATTGATTTGAATTTAGTTCACAAATAAAAGCATATAATATATTGGCTTTATATATTTACTAGCAAAACAATATTCAAATCCTTTATATTCATATATTTAACAAGTATGCAGAAGCATGACGGCAATACTACATTTTGGATTTTAACTCTTCAAATAGAACTTACACTATTGTGCACTTTTAACACACGCTATTATTATCCTTCTTAGTTTTCCTTGTTAGTTTTCCATCTGTTTTCCTTAACTCCTCGCCTAACAGAGTTTCACGCCATGCAAGCTGCATGGAAGAATATCATTTTAAAATATAGTTTTCCATCTGTCTCTGTGGTGTCCCCCAACTGTACATGGAAACTATAATCCAGTCAGTTGAAAGTTGTTGTGCACCAAGCAACTTTCTCATCTACATCATGCATGACCCTGTGAGATGTCTGTGATCCAATCAGCTTCGTGTGGACACGCGTGTTACTTTTGTCATGTGAATTTTTTAAGTACAAGCAGATGTGTTTTTAGATTTTTTTCATTAGTTACCTTTATCGCCTGACGCTTACTCACAAAAAAGAAAGTACACAAGTGTCTTGGGACAAATTGTGTATTCTTTTGCGAGGTTTGCAATGGATGTGTGCCAATGACTTGTGTAAAGAGTTTTTGCTTTGGTAATACAGCATAATTACCTCACACCTTTAACCGAAATATGTTGTATATACTCTGTATATACAACATAATGTTCAATTCTGTCCGTCTGCTCTTCAGGGACTTACATTACCTGGCAACTTGATTCCATTGTATAATCAGTACCTTCAGAATGAGACAACTGTTGTAAATGTAATATATTTCTGTGTTACACTTGTCATAACGAGAGCTGTGTTTTCCTTTTTGGGATTGGGTGGGGTGGGTGGGCAGGGTGGGTGGTTAAGGCATGCGTCGTAATGAGTGCACTCAGCATGTGTTGAATGGTTCACCCAGTGTTTGCATTTGGAAAGACCTTGTTTGAAATCGTGTGCACATGTACTGTGTTCCGGTGCTTTGAATTGCCAGCCGTCTCGGTTTTCGCAACTCAAACAAATGCCATTTAATTGTTCCGAAATGGCTTCACACTCACTCTCTGTTGTTTTTGTTGTTGTTTTTGTTGTTATGTGTTTTTGATTTGCCATCTTTGCAAAATGAATGTCTGTCCGTCCTTCCCTAACAATAAACATCTCCACTTCACACCGTGAAGTGTTTGTTGTAGGGCTTTATGTGAATGCCCTAGATTAAAAATCTAAGTGCATTCAAATATTTTCATTTGTACATCTCATTTCAAAATGACATTTACAGATCGATATGTTGTTTGTTGTGGTTTAACATTTTTTTCATTTTTTTTTGCTGTTATTTGCAGTGGAACCCCCCTCAGATCTAAAATTTAAAATTCTAAATGAAAACACAGTGCAAATGTCTTGGACAAGCCCATCGTCCAGCATAACGGGCTACAGATTACAAGTTATATCAAATACAGGTTGGTATGGCACCCCTGCACAATGCACCTCCTCTCAGATCCCGTTCCCAGAGTATTCACAAGTTTCATTCTATGTTTAATGTTTCACTTTTGAATTTCCCTTCCCCCACTAGATGAACCAAGTAGAGACTTTAGTCTGCCCTATACGTCTACTCAGACTTCGATCACCGATCTGACCCCTGACGTGGACTACTCTGTGTCCATCAACTCCTACCATGGGTCAGAGGAGAGTATCAACATATTCGGGCAGCTCACCAGTAAGTGCCAATCGATCCCATTTCAGTAATTGTGGTTAAACTATCTTATTTCAAATATTTACATAGCATTATTCACACAGACCATTACTTCTTGGAATTAAATGATAAACTTTGGTTGCATCCATTGCTGAGTGAGCGAAAGAACAGGAATAGGGCTGTTTTTTTTCTCACATTTATTTTGATTTCATCCAACACAGAGTGAACGATTGTATTTACCTGAGCGATAATACATCTAGATGCTACAATTATGTGTATTACTCTGTTTAAAAAACCTTACTTTGAAGCCACACAAAACATGGAGTAAGCCAATATAAATTTCTTCTTTGTATTGAGTGCTGAAAAAACCCATTGTTTATAGCAATGTGTGCTAGTGATTACGGAGTCCCATCCACAGACTTTTTTAACACCTTGGGCTCCGAGCTCTTTTTTCCTTTCCACTGGGAAGAAATACAAAGCAAAAAGTTCCATTCTGACACAGGGACGAGGGCTCACTGTGTTCATTTCTCCTGTGTTTTCAGTCCAGTCCAGTAACACAAGTGGACGGGTCAAGAAGCCACAGACAGATGCAATCAGTGAGTATATTTTTACGGTTCTGGCGGCTCAAATTCTCAACTGGGCATGTCTTCGCCCCCTCCCCCCCCAATTTATTTTCTCCCTTTCTCCTTTCCTTCCATCGGAATTCAATAATATGTCTTCCACCGGTTTAATTCCGCTGCTTAACGATCTCCATTGCACACAACGTGCTGGGTTGTCCCCGGGAAGAAGGCAATGGGTGGGGTGGTGGTGGTGGTGGTGGTGGTGGGGGGAGGTTTGCAGACAGTGGCTGGGGGAACACATGCATTCACTCCCTGTAATTGAAACCAGTCAGTACATAAAACAAGGCAACATAGGAAGGCCTGGGAGCTAGAAGACAGTAGGGTTCTGTTATTAGAGCAAGTGGTGGGTACAGAGAGACCTCTGCCCTCATCGCTCCGTGCTGCGTTGATGACCTCATTTTATTTTGACCCTTAAAATGTGGAGGAGGAGGGTAGGGAGGGGAGGGGGTGTTAGTCGTTATGGACGTGGAAAGGTGTGGAAAGGATTACAGTGGTTGATGGGAAATCTTTTTGTTTTCTTTTGTGTTTTCCTACGGAGATTCCAGTCTGTGGCAGGGAGAAGTCAAACTGGTTCGCATTTTTCCGAAGCGTGTGAGTTCTGTCTTGACTGGAAATGGGTCCCTCAGGTTCAGATGATCCAAGAAGCTTATTTCTGGGATTAGGATGATGTAGCCTCTTTCACAACCGCCCCGATTGTTTCCTATCTTCTTTGTTCCTTAAGCTTTTGACCTAGCGGAGGAATTTGGAAGAGGTTGTTCTCCTCTCGTGAGGATAACAAGAACAGAATTCAGGCCTGATGAGACCGTGGAGGGACTGGATGCTTTAAGTCCAGATGTTGATACCGGCCAATTACTTTAATAGAGCTATCTCCAGTGTTCCAGGGAATTTTCATTGTATTATTTTGAATCTCCTGGCTTTTTAAAGCGTGAAACTCGGGAGTATTGCCGCTGAAAGCATTTGCTGTGTGTTTGGTCTACGGAGCCAGAGATATTTCTCTCCAGTGGAATGACTCCACCAGGCCACCGTTTGGCACAGCATGTCTCGGGTTAATATTCCCTTTGATGTGAGAACGGAGGGTATGAGTCATCCAACTATCTGTCACGGGTTGGATTTTTATTTAGGCTGCAGAGTAAATGTGTTTTTTCTTCTTTTCCCTCCCCACGAGACCATTGTGTGCTTCTGCCATACCTTGGCAAAGTCTATCGCTCAAGACCGGTGGCACATTGTTGGCTTGCAACAAGCCACACCAAGTGGTTTGAAAAGGGAATCCAAACCTTTCCGAGCCGGTCGCAGGACCAAAGGAACCCTGTCTGATCTTGTTGACTTGTTTTCCATGCGCCCGTTATCTAACATGTCTAAATGCTGCCGAAATGTAATCAGGCCGCTCTCTTATGATGTATCGTACATCTAACTCGCAGATCGGAGATGATAAGCTGTGCTTTGTTAATCCCAGATGGTGAATAGTTGGGTGGGCGAAACGTTTTGGGCCGCAGTACAGAACAATTATGAGATTTACCACAAGATATATCATTTAAATAAGGGTTAGGGTTACAATGAATCTACAAATATGCATAACATGCTCAATTTCCTGCCGTCTCCAGAGTGCTCTGTCAGCGCCCTCACCGACTTGGTGTTCCTGGTGGATGGCTCATGGAGCGTGGGCCGGGAAAACTTCAAGCACATCCGCAGCTTCATCGGCGCCATGGCGGGCGCCTTTGAAATCGGCGAGGACAAGACCCGAGTGGGCATCGTCCAGTACAGCTCCGACACCCGCACCGAGTTCCCCCTCACCCGCTACCCCCGCAGGGGAGACCTTCTGAACGCCATCAGCACCTTGCCTTACAAGGGAGGAAACACAATGACAGGTGGGCCACCGGGTGCATGGTGTGGGTTAGTCATTGGCCACATCGTATGCTTGGATATGGTTATATAGTATGGCAAGTCATGGTTATATTGAATGGTAAGTCGTTTGTTATGTTGTATGGTTAGATATGGTTATATAGTATGGCAAGTCATGGTTATATTGAATGGTAAGTCGTTTGTTATGTTGTATGGTTAGATATGGTTATATATTATAGTTAGATATGGTTATATAGTATGGTAAGTCATTGGTAATGTTGTATGGTTGGATATGGATATAAAGTATGGTAAGTTGTGGTTATATAGAATGATTAGTCATTGTTTATGTTGTATGGTTAGAAATAGATAGATAGTATGGTATGGTGTGGTTATATAGTGAAGTGTAAGTCATTTGTTACATAGTATAGTAAGATATGGTCATATAGTATGGGCAGGTCATTGGTTGAATGGGTCTTAAGTTTAGACTCATTAATTGATTTCTAGCTCTTAATGGAAGTTATAGTTCAGACAGAATGTCTGCTGCCTAAGTTGACTTTGAGCCAATATGCTCATAGGAGTGTCAGAACTTTCAACATTTCCACATTTTGAGGGACAGCACTGACGATCCTCATAGACTTGGCTAGCACCTAATTTTCTTTTACCTATTTAAATATATTTAAAATATCATTATCGTTAATTCCATATGCCTTCTGTTTCAAGGTGATGCCATTGAGTACCTACTGAACAACACCTTTACTGAGGCCGCCGGTGCCAGGAAAGCTTTCCCCAAGGTAGCCATGATCATCACCGATGGAAAATCACAGGACCCAGTGGAGGAGCATGCGAAACGACTAAGGAACATTGGCGTGGAAATATTTGTTCTAGGTATTTTTTTTTTATTTAAGTGTTTTGCCGAATGCCGTTCTTCCATGTGAAATGTCTCTTTGTTTCCTGGAAATGACTTGATGTCAACCAGAGTTTTGGTTGCAAGATATATAATTGTTCTATATATATATTTAGCTCTAATCCTATTGATAATATAAGTAAAAACAACTGAAATGATCAATGGAGACAATCACATTCACAAAATTTTATATGTGACTGTAAACTGTAAACTGTTAACAGTGACTTAATAGTGTGTATGTATATGAATGGATTTCTGATCTGTCTTTCCAGGCATCAAAGGAGCCGATGAGGATGAGCTCAAGGAAATGGGATCCACTCCTCACAGCAAACACGTGTACAATGTACCCAACTTTGACTTAATCCAAGAGGTGCAGAAGAAGATCATCATGGAAGTGTGCGCTGGCGTTGATGACCAGCTCAATTCTCTGGTTAGCGGAGAGGAAAGTAAGTCGAATAATAATTTGACACAGTCAGGTCCATACCCCCTGTTATATCTCATGGGGTATTTATGCATTACATGTGCTGTAGGTTTGATTCGAGAGTTGTATAGAAAGAGAGAAAAGAGCAAGACTTTGAAGTTAAACCACCCCAAACAGATGGATTCTACATTGGCTCTTTCAGAGACAGGCACCATTCTCATAACGCATTTCAGTCAATAATTGCTGAAACAAATTGTACCCAAATAACAGCTCTCAGCACCTTTAAAATATAAATCTTCAAATAAGTATGGAGGGTTAAGATGAAATAAAACATTTGACCCACCTCAAATAACACCTACCATTAACAACCATCACCATTTAACATTCCACCATTGTTCCTGCCTCACCTTCAGTGGTGGAGCCGGCCTCTAACCTGCAGGTGACAGAGATTGCCTCAAAGTCGATGAGGATCACCTGGGACTTGTCTGTAGGCGACGTCTCCGGCTACAAACTCACCCTCACCCCCATGTTGCCCGGCATGAAACGCCAAGAGCTGTACACAGGTGCCACGCAATCCAACATCAACGTCCGCGACCTTTCTCCAGAGACCGAGTACGAGATCAGTCTGTACGCCCTCAAAGGTCTGGTCCCCAGTGAACCTGTCATGGCCATGGAGAAGACCCAGCCGGTCAAGGTGTCCACAGGTGAGGATGCAGTGTTTTTCAGTGTTGCATGTTCTCTGCTCACTTCTTTTGTCTCATTTGTGTAACTCGCAGACCCACGTCTGTCTCTGCTGTAAAGGCCCGTAACTAACCAAGGTTTTCATGTGTCCGTCTGCAGAATGCTCACTGGGAGTGGATGTCCAGGCTGACGTGGTCATCTTGGTCGATGGCTCTTACAGTATCGGATTAAAAAACTTTGCCAAGGTCCGTGCTTTCCTCGAGGTGCTGGTCAACTCCTTTGATGTTGGTGCCCACAAGGTCCAGCTCAGTTTGGTCCAGTACAGTCGGGACCCCCACACAGAGTTTGCCCTCAACACCCACCACGACATCAACGCCGTGGTCAAAGCCGTGCGCGCCTTCCCCTACCGCGGAGGCTCCACCAACACAGGCAAAGCCATGACCTACGTCAGGGAGAAGATCTTCATCCCCAGCCGCGGCGCACGTCAGAACGTCCCTCGCGTCATGGTGCTGATCACGGACGGGAAGTCTTCGGACTCCTTCAAGGACCCGGCGACTAAGCTGAGAAACACTGATGTGGAGATCTTTGCAGTGGGTGTCAAGGACGCCGTCAGGTCTGAGCTGGAGGCCATTGCCAATCCCCCGTCGGCCTCTCATGTCTTTGAGGTGGAGGACTTTGACGCCTTCCAGAGAATCTCCAAGGAGCTCACTCAGTCCATTTGCCTGAGGATTGAGCAAGAGTTGCTCAACATCAAGAAAAGGAGTAAGAAGCATTACTTTGTTTATTAAACCACATGTTTTTATGGATGTCACAACACTGCATGCAACACTGCTGAAAAGGACAATATATCCATTAAGCTAAGAAAATATTTGCCACCGAAACTAAAAAAGAGTGTGAAGGTGGGATAACTCTACCACTTAAGCTAGTGAGGCCTGTATCCATTCCAATAACTAATAATGTGTTTCCTGTTGAAAAATAAGTAATGGGATGACATCATGCTCAGAAATATGTTAAACAGGTGTAGTAATAGTATGCAATAGAACAGAACGACCCTGGCATGAATAAAACCCATAATGATAACAAGCCATAATACCTAACCAATATCCTCTAATGTTTATTACTTGCTCCTAGGTCTTCTCCCACCCCGGGACTTAGTGTTCTCGGAGGTGACCTCCAGAAGCTTCCGTACTTCCTGGACAGCCGCCACCACCAGCGCCTTGTCATACCTGGTGCGCTTCCGCAAGGCTGAAGACAACACCGGAAACTACATTTCCTTGGCGGTGCCCGCCGACACAACGACTGCCGTCCTGCCCCACCTCTTCCCGCTCACCACCTACGAGGTCAACGTCTTTGCGCAATATGAAAAAGGAGATAGTTTCCCGTTGACGGGTGAAGAGACCACTCTAGAAGGTAAA
Organism: Pollachius pollachius; assembly: GCF_949987615.1. Taxonomy (NCBI): domain Eukaryota; kingdom Metazoa; phylum Chordata; class Actinopteri; order Gadiformes; family Gadidae; genus Pollachius; species Pollachius pollachius. The sequence goes on along the minus strand of NC_136948.1, from coordinate 16,209,098 downwards.
GGATTTGTCTTTGCGTATCGACCAGAGCTCAACCTTAACGACATCCAGTCAATGCTGGCTCAAGCGACCGGTCTGAGAAGTTCTGTTTTGTTTATTTTGCAGAACAAGGAACCGTACGTGACCTAGAGGTGACGGAAGAGACGACAGATAGTTTCAGGGTGTCGTGGCAGGCGGCGCCGGGTTCGGTGATCCGGTACCACCTGACTTATGTTCCCCGGAGCGGGGTGGGAGAGCTAATGCAGACAATGACAAGTGGACCTGAAACCACCATCGTTCTTCAGGAGCTGTTGCCCATCACGACCTACCGAGTGTCTGTGTCTGCTGAGTATTCCGCTGGTTCCGGGCAGGCGAACCAGGTGGACGGGACCACCAAGGAAGGTGAGGCCCCCCACATGCTCTTAAGATTTCTCTTCATGCTTGTCGACAGATCAATATGTTTTTGTTTTTGTGTGATTTTCATCCTGAAATTTATTGTAACAGCATACAATTTGGCTGATATACAACCCAGTCCAACTGTCTTTTACGAGTCTTGAATGCTTGTCCGATCCACCATTTTCTATTTGTTACCTTTAGTGCGTGGATCGCCCCGTGACCTTCGTGTCTTCGACGAGACCATATCCACAATGAAAATGTCATGGGGGGCCGCCCCGGGAAATGTCCACAAATACATAATCCTTTATAAAGCCGCAGAGGGAGGCGAGTTGATGGAGACAACCGTCAATGGAGACACCACAGAGGCTTTGCTCACAAACCTCCAACCGACCACAGAGTATGAACTCTTCGTGACCGCGAGCTACTTTTCTGGTCCAGGCGAACCTCTTCTGGGCACAGGCACTACGTTGGAAGGTACGTTAGGATGTCACATTAACTCATGTCAAGCCTTTTTTTGGTTGCATAGCATGTATGACTGAGCAATCAGTATTGGAGAGCAGACAACTGAGTGGGGCCTTTGTTATGACTGCCAAAGGGCCTCAAAGGTTGTCACGTTTGTTTGCGTTGAGTGGGTTTCTGAGACTGACTCGGTTTGTGATTGTGTCTCGTTCTTGGATTTCACTTGTAGCTTTGCAAATGTTTGATCAAGAGGCATGGTGGAAAATGGCTTGATGTCGGCCTGTTGCGTGAAATCTTGATATGTAAAAAAAAAAAGAAACAAGCGTGTGATAAATCTCTTGAGCATATGTCCAAACGAGAAGCCGATGAGCTTTCAGTCTCAATGGTTAGTTAAGCATATGAGCTGAGTTCAGCGGGAAACAGTTCTCTATGTAATTCCTCTGGCATAGACACAACACTGGTAGGTACTGCTTTGCTGCCAAAGGCTCTGGAATGGTTTTGAGAAGACAGGCAGTGCCACATGCCTGGCTAGTTTAAAACTTAACTTTAATACTTATTCATCTTGGCTTTGCTATAGGCTAAAGGTGAATTGCTATCCATTGCTTTATACAACAAATGGGAGTGTTAGTGATATGCATAAATTGCAACATTCTTCAGCTGCTTAATTGAACTTATGGACGTAATTCTCGATGCATAAAATTATCTTAGAGGGAGCGGTTTTCCTCCAACCTGTAGATGAGTGTTACCAACATCTGGTTCAGCGTAGACGACATCTGTGTAGTTGTGGTCACTTAAGGATGCAAGTCAGTCAACATCCTGTTGACTGGTTTTGCTGTGCTTTGGGGTGTTCATATAAACAACAATAATGCTGAAGGTCATTCAAACAGAGAATGACACATCTTGCATGTCAACTTAATGACCGCCGCTGGAGTCCTCGCTCCAGCTAGATAGTTATGGCTAGATAGGCTAGATAGTTAGGCTATAGGATTGTTGTACAGGTGGCGGCTGCGGAATGAAAAGCCTGTCAGCTGTGTTTTGGATCAATGATCAATTGGTTGAAAGTAGAGATAAATCTTTGTTGGTAAGTAGTTTGCAGAAACCAGAAACCATTGCCAGAAGAAATCGCACCAAATTGCGAAATAATTGTCCTGTTAGCAGATAATGGCATCTAAATACCAATGAATTTTGAACAAAGGATGGGTCTTTGGCTTCAAGTCCAATCTATTTGATCATACTATTTATTTAAAGCTGTCACAATTTGCAGAGTGGAACCAAAGCAAAGCCATTGCTGTTGCTTCTGATTACATGCCTGGGATGTGATGTAGTGGTAGCTGAACTCGGTTTCTCTGCAGAAAGCTATCTCATCCCTCCAACTCACCAAACTATTTCATTCTTCAGAATATGATCAATAGTGGAGTCCTTGTTTCCTAATGTCACGCCCTTATATCCTTGGCAGGCCCAAGGGTCACTGGTGACAGTCAATTCTGGACGTTTCAGGGGACCAAGTTATTGGTTGAAAAGGGGGCTTGTGTGCATATTTCTGCCCTTCAAATTCATTACATTGCGTTCCATCTTTTGTCCCTTTAATAGCCAAAGGTGTTGACTGGGGCAAAACACAGTTTCCATAGTTTGAATCCATCCTCAGTAATACACCCTCATAGGAAATACTAAAGCTGCTCTCTGTGCTCTGTGACAAAGCACTTTGTCTAGCCGGCTTCCAAAGCCCTTGACGTCACCACACCTCACCACACACACACTGATCTCATTGTTTATGACTGCCACTATGAGACCCGCCATGAAGGTGAACATTTGACTGGCTGGGGAAAATATCTTTCACACAATAAACCCAATTGTGACAGAAAAATTGGACAGTGTTCCAAATGGAGGCGAAAAGTGGGAGATTATTTATTACATCCTGTTGAGTTGCATTGGATGATGGGAATCCTCCACCAACAGGGTAATATAAAGTTTATATATGTTTACCTCGTCATGCTAAGATGAGGATGTTGGTGAAATAACCAATAAAACAGAGGATTTTCTAAACGCCAGTGCTGAAATGGCACATGCAGCACACTGTCCAGGAGACTGAGTTCAGGGGCCTTTTACAAGATTGACGGAATGAAATAAGACTTTTACTGGAGATGGATTCAAGATGGAAATAAATCACGAAAAATAAAAAATAAATATCAAATGGACATTCCCAGACAGTCAGTAAGTCAGTTATTATATAAAGTTTGTGTTTACTACAAATCCGTTTCGTTCTTTTTTGTTTGGCATATGGCCATTTTTCCACAACTGCAGATCATTATGTTTTAAGACATCTTGGCTGTGGTTGTGAGGGGCAGGTCAACACATGGATCTTCCTTTGTGGTGTGTCTGTTAGTGTTAGTGTGTGTGTGTGTGGTATGAGGGAATCTGTGGGGTGAGGAATGGAGTCTAATGTTTTGATCTGGTCTCGTCAACAGCACTTACTTAAGAACAGGCTTCCCCTCAGAGGGTGTGGACGCTGGGCGTAACCACAGTGAAATATATACCCGATAAGGAGACGCTTCAATGCCACTCTCGTTTTATTAACCTTACAACAGGTGTGGATGACAGTAATAGCTGTTATGGGAATCCCGCGGCTTAAGAAGACTTTATGGCGAATGTCATTAAGCTCCCTTTGCTTGTGTGTATGTGTCTTTTTGTGTGTGTGTGTGTGTGTGTGTGTGTGTGTGTGTTATTGTGTGTTATTGTGTGTGCACATCAGATTACCAATTTGGCTTGTAGACTGTAAACGATGACTTTCCTTGGTTGTGGATGTTTGTCAGTTGAGTCTCAAGGGTCGGCAGGTCTGACCGTGGCCCATGTGTTTTGTTAGACTGCGCTGCTTTACTCCTTGGCAGGAGCTCTTGGCTGAGCCCCACCTACTAAGCCCTTGTCTGTGGAAGTGATTTCCCCGTGATCCCTGTGCATTTACCTCAAACGCAGCTGTTAAATCAACCTGTATCACAAGTTTTCCTCTGAAATAGATCCATATTGGAGAGGGTGTTTTCTGGACTTATGTATTAGGTCTTATGTTTCAATGATCTTGATTGGTCCACAGTTCTTTATTTTAGGCAGAAAGCACACAGCTTGGCAGGATCTACTTGGATGCTGCTATCATTGCAATTTGTATTTATATCAGTTGTTCCATCTCAAATTGATAACAGATTGACAATAGAATGAGACCAATCAAAAGATTCAAATTGAAATTAGCATGTGAATGTGACTATATACCTTGCCTGATCCCAGTCTGAGTTCATTTATGGTGATTTCATATGGAGTGTTGGTATGTGTTGTTATTGGACCAATTAATTTCTTAATTGAAGACCACCAACTGCTGTGCAGGCGTATTTACAGACGTATTCAGTGTTAGTATCAGGGGACTATGGGTTGTGAATGCGGTTAAAGCTGTGTAGTTGGCAGGGTAGGGTTAAGTTTGTGGTAGAGTAGCAGAGTGCAGTGATTCTGTATATATTGTGACAGAAGCAGAGCTGCGGCCGACTCAGCCCAGCAGGCTGCTGGCCACTCATCACCAAGCACCACAGCCAGTACCCCCCCCCCCCCCCTCTCGTTCGCACCGTGCCGGAAGGTTCTTCTGAAGCCCCTCAGGAATCAAAAGTGTACAGAGAGGGAAAAAGGGAAGAGGTTAACATCTGTACTAAGAAACCCCTGTGCTTTTTAAGATCACATTTCATGCGTTTCAATGGAAAATGAAAGGCGCTGAGGCGGTGTGATTTGTGATTAGTTTTGCAGAGATCTTTCCAGGATTCTCTGATTGTGAGTTCAAATGCACCCTGAGGGGTTTAGGTGGAGACCGACAGAGGACTGTTTTTGGTTTTATCAATTGTTGGCCTGTTGATGTTGTCCGATCTGTGTCTAGCCCACTTCCTTTAGCCCTTCATTTACCTGCGTTAGAACCCCACACCGCACGGACTAAAGGAAATACTGAGGTTGATTCTCCGTAAGCGTGGTTTTTTTTGGTGTGTTTGGACCTTACGCTGATAATCCAGTCCAAATAATGTTCATTGGAACAAAATAACCGCAAGAAACACGTGATTTGTATTGTTGTTGCACCCATCCCAACACAGCTGAGATAGTCTTTTCCTTTCTCCTTGTCTGAACCTCTCATGCAAGAATGCTATTCTTATGGTCATATTTGTTCCACAGAACTGGGCTCGCCTAAAGACCTGGTCACCAGCGACGTCACCGACACCAGCTTTGCCGTGCGCTGGACTGCCGCACCGGGCAACGTGCGCCAGTACCGGCTCCGGTGGAAGTCCATGTTCAGCGACGAGACTGGGGAGAAGACGGTGGGCGGGGACACCACAGACACCGTTCTGGAGGGCCTCACCCCGGAGACACTCTACCAGGTCTCGGTGTTTGCGGCCTACGGTCGCGGGGAGGGAGAGCCTCTGGCGGGGGAGGAGACCACAGATGGTAAGCCGCTCGAGAAGCGCCTGAAATGCCTCTAACAGACCCTTGACTTTGGGAGCCTCCCCCCCACTCTCTCTCTCTCTCTCTCTCTCTCTCTCTCTCTCTCTCTCTCTCTCGCTCTCGCTCTCTCTCTTTCAACTCCCGCCACCCCCTGGAACTCCTTCTGCTTTTGCTCTGTCCTCACGCTCGTTTGTTTGAAATATAGTGTCCGCTTCTCTTTCTTGTTGAACTTCTAAATCATCTAAATCAATCCTCTTTAAGGATGTTTTTCTTGGCCCACCTGTGAATGTTACTATGCCCTAAGTAATATTGTTTTAATTGCTTTGGTTTTTCTTTCATGAAGTGTCTTGACGGGGCGAAGAAATACGCTAAGACTAAATGTTTGCATACACTAATACTCGTTTGAGTTGTATGTCTTTAAAGTGTATATAAAAAAAGTTTGAAGCCCCTAAAAGGAGTGGCACAGCTAGCAAACAATTTCCTAAATGGACCCAAAAGGCTTACTCAAAAGCCTGGAATGCTGACCTAAACCTTGACTTTATTACCCCAAAGGCACCAGAGGACTGCTTAACATTTAAATATGCCAGTTCATTTTAGGCATGGTAAAAGAGTTCATGATATCTCATCAATGGGAGAGATATATAAATATATATAAGTGAGACTATGCCTCATGTTAGAAAACAAGATTTTTGCTTGGAATTACCCATTTTTAGCCATAAAAACAAGCTGCATCGGTCACCGAGATGCGTGATATAAGTCATCTGTATTCAAGGTTTTATGGTACATATAGGGTGATTTAATGTCCAACACCTGCAACCGCTCTTTACAGGAGATACAGGTCAGAAAGAGCCCGACAGAAAGCGGTGTATTCCTTGTTTGACTGTTCTCATGCCAAGATGAAAAAAGCAAAGAATCCCTCTCCAATCGGGAATGAATTTTAACTACCAGTTAACAAAAGGGAATGTGCTAATGGAAAAATATGTGCAGACATCTTTTTATACTTAGTAATTCTGGCAGGGCAGACAGGTGCGAAATACACCACAACCACCTTTGAGGTGACATCGGAGGCAGGCACATATGGTTTATAACCGCAATGCTTTTCTTATTTGAGCTTCCAACTTTTCCTCTCTTTCCCCTCTGCAAAGCAGACACCAGTGGTCCATTTGGACTGAGCAACACACAGAAAACTTGGATCCATGACATCTTTCCGTTCATAGAAACCTAGTGAAAAAAAGAAATAAGAAATAATTCTGTCTGAAATTGGGAAAGTCTGAATATTTTCCCCAGCTTGTTTAGAGGGCTATGAAAAGTCACACTTGCCCTTCCTGTTCTGGATCAAATGCTTTGTAGACACGCTATGGAAAAATCGGCCCCTGCTGGCTTTGCTCAAATAGATCAGTCTGCTGTGCTTGGCTCCTAAAACTCACTGACTAAACATGATCGATTCTGTAAAGTTGGACCGGGCGGATGCATGTATGCCCCAAAGAAACTAAAGGAGGGGAAGTTGGGTGATTTGATGTTTCCATGAAGTTAGGATCCACCCTTGAATCCATCCACCCATCTTTGCGTCATCCATTCATCCTCCACCCATCCATCCAACCCATCCACACCTACATCCGTCCATCCCTCATCCATCCATCCTCCACCCATCCATCGAACCCATCCACACCTACATCTAACCCTCCCTCATCCATCCATCCTCCACCCATCCATCGAACCCATCCACACCTACATCCGTCCATCCCTCATCCATTCATCCTCCACCCATCCATCCCACCCATCCACACCCACATCCGCCCGTCCCTCCATCCAGCCACCCGAACCATCCATCTAACCCCACCGCTCTAATCTGATGTCTCCTCCCTCACAGTGTCGGCCGCCGGCAAGATGATCGTCGTATCGGAGGAGACGGAGAAGAGCATGAAGGTCGACTGGCAGCCGGCGCCGGGCAACGTGGTCAACTACCGCGTGACCTACAAGCCCCGGCAGGGCGGGCGCCAGCTGGCCGCCAAGGTGCCCGGCGGTGGAGCCACCACCACTGTCCTGCGCAGGCTGACCCCCCTGACCACCTACGACATCACCGTCATCCCCGTGTACCGCGCAGGGGAGGGCAAGGCCAGGGAGGGAGATGGAACCACGCGTACGTTGGTGTGACCTAACCGCAAATCGCTTTCCTGCTTTTAGTGTGATGGGAGAGTTGATTTTTTTGTTACTTTTAGGCGGTTGGGGTTATCTGGATCACACCGCCAACACCCGTTTGTTCAGTCGTTTGGCTCCAACGCTTATGCAGATTTCTGTTCGATTACATTTTTGTGTGAGATGTAGAACAGCTGGTCAGTGTTATAGCCACAAACACTAATTGTTCGTTCAATCGCTTCAATCCAACACATGCAAACTATTTTCTTACAGTTGATATATATATGTATATATCTTTTATTAATTAATCTATGTAGATATATATTTATTATTATTATTTTCTTCATATCGCGCTCCTTTTCCATCACCCCATGTAATCCGTGGTCTTTGCTTGTTGTTTTTACCCCCTCCCTCTCCAGTGTCTCCTTACAAGGGGCCCAGGAACCTCCAGACCTCTGAGCCAGGCAAGACCAGTTTCCGGGTGACCTGGGACCACGCTCCCGGGGATGTGAGGGGCTACAAAGTCACATTCCACCCCTCAGGAGACGACATCGACCTGGGGGAGCTCCAAGTGGGCCCCTATGACAACACAGTGGTGCTGGAGGAATTAAGGTGTGTCTTCTTCTTCCCCTCTTCTTCTGACCTTCTTTTAAGTATTTTCTTTGTTTTTCGTAGAAGGAAATCTGGGTGTATTCAACCTCTATGGCTTTGTTAAGACGGTCGGTTGCTCATGCGAGCGCTTTGTTCTGTGCCACAGAGCGGGAACCAAGTACTCCGTCAGTGTGTTTGGGATGTTTGACGGTGGAGAGAGCATGCCATTGGCTGGAGAGGAGAAAACCACTCTCTCTGACGCACCTGGGCCCCCCGCCTACCAACCCACAGGTAAAGCCTATGGTGTAACGTCTACTGTACGGTGGGATCTTTGTCAAACATTAGTAGACAATGAAGACATGTTGCACTCGGAAAATACTCTCCAAATGCCAATGGCTGTAAAATATGCAGTTTCCCCTTTCCTTAAAGAGGTTTGTCACACAGAATTGCAGACATAATGATATTTCCATCTGGCCTCTTTCTGGGCTTTCCTTGTGCAGTGTTGTTTTTTCCATGTTGGGTCCTCTATGCATAGTTTGGACAGACCTAGCCAACATATGCTTCATTTCTTTTAGCTCTAATTTGTGTTAATGGCATATTAAGGGGATGACAGTCAGACAGCATGTGCAAAAGTGAGAGAAAGTGTGCTCGGCAGAATGTTCCACAAAAGGTTTCCCTCAGCCCAGCTGTGGGCCTGGTCTTAATGAAGAGCAGATACTCGTGTTGATGCTGCTGAGGTTCAGGGAGATAGAATAGAGGCTGCTCCTCCCCCAGTCTTAACAATGTGCCAGTTTATCTCTGAAACCTCCTGACGCTCACCTTGAACCATCCCTAGTGAAGGGGAATGTAGGGGAGAAAAACACTCACAGAATGTTCCCTTTAGACTTTTACAACTGTAGAAAAACGTTCAGAGTAAATTCAATTCAATTCAATTCAATTTTATTTGTATATAGCCCTTAATCACCATTACAGTCTTAAAGGGCTTAACAAACAAAATAGGTATGACACCACTTGACCCAAGCCCCAACAAGGGCAAGAAAAAAAACTCCCTTAATCAGCAAGGATGAAATCTTGAGAGTCAGTGAAATGCAAATCATGGAAAGCACAATTTCTTGAAAATTATGTATTCCAACTCCAAATCCAATTGCAACTCATTAGTTGACACCAACCAAATAAGGCATCCTGCCTGCCAAAGATAATAATACATGACTCGTGAGGAAGACTAACCGAACCCTGACCATTGTAAGTAGAATGAAATCTCCCTTAAAGTCATATATTTCTCGTTTCCATTTAATGTATGTCTGCCTGTCTGTCTTTCTGTCTGTCTGTCTGTCTGTGTTTGTCTGCAACTCTCTGTATGTATACTTCTCACTACATCCATTCATTTTAAGTTGACATCTGGTCTATAACCAGATGTCCAGAAGGTTTGGCAAGTGTTGTGGGGACGGTGTGTGTGTGTGTCCTTTTGTGCGGGTTGGTGGGGGGGAGGGTTGGGGTGTATTGGGTCTGGAAATCCCGCATCATGATGTGAGCTCTTTTTTAATTGCAGACAGTGACAGATCATACAACGTCTTGCCTTTTCCCTCAGTGCATCCACAGGCCTTCTGTTAGGCCTCGATGGAGCGGATGCCTCACTTTTCACCAAGCAGGTGCCAGGAACAAGTCAAGCCGAGGGGCGACCCTTCCACACAGCAGCCTCCCTCTCTGTGTCTCTGTGTCTCTTTCAGAAGGCCCACTGTCCCTTATGGGCCCGTCAGTGCACGCTTCCGCATCGCACCTTGGAAAAATGACGCAGCAAATGTTGATACAATCCCAGCCATGGCTCTGAATACTTGTGTTGATCCCGGGGGAAAGACTGAGAACGTCTGGGAAGAACTTTGAGGAATGAATGTGCTCTTATATGGATCTCAATAGGCGGAGCAGAGAAAAATAACTAAATATTGTGTGTTTATGTGTCTGTGTAAAAATTGTTCTAATGAGTCCCTTGGGGGAAATGCTATTGATGTGTGGTCAAGTTCAACATCCTTGCACCGTGACCTCAATTTTTTTTTTCCCATGCGCCTTTCCATACTCTCTATCCCTCTCACCGCTCAATCTGATTTTTCACTACCTCAAAGTCAACATCTTTCTCACATGATCCACCACATATTTTGTACATTTTGTGAGATTTGTCTGTGAAAGAAATAACGACACCGTTTTCGGGGGACGCCTTCCCCCACTGACCACTCAGACGTGAGGTGTAAGACCAAGGCTCAGGCCGACATCGTGATCCTGGTGGACGGCTCCTGGAGTATCGGACGTCTCAACTTCAAAACCATCCGGGCCTTCATCGCCCGTATGGTCGGGGTGTTCGACATCGGGCCCGAGAGGGTCCAGATCGGTAGGTTTCAACAAAAAGTAAATTCTTGTGTCTGGCTGCGGTATGCGTTGTTCTAACCTAACCGTGGGTGATTGCTTTAGGTCTGGCCCAGTACAGTGGAGACCCCAAAACTGAGTGGCATCTGAACACTCACGATAACCGGGACTCGCTGCTGGAGGCTATTGCTAACCTACCGTACAAGGGAGGAAACACCATGACCGGTAAGCTAGCCTAGGAAGCATGTCATGGGTCAGGTAATGCAATCAGAAAGTACAATATTATATCGCTGTGTAGAAGAGTACAAGAGTTAAACGTATGTTCATATAGCCATGGTACATTCCTAACTGTGTGACAGATGAATAATGTACGTGTCCATGTCGCAGGTCTCGCTCTGAACTACATCCTCCAGAACAACTTCAAGGACAATGTGGGGATGCGCACCAAAGCCCGTAAGATCGGTGTTCTGGTGACTGACGGCAAGTCCCAGGATGACATCATCACAAACTCGGAGAACCTGCGGCAACAAGGCATTGAGTTGTACGCCATCGGTGAGCTCACGATGTGAAATTTGCTGATTAACGCGACATAAAAAATGAGATGCTTTTTAATCGAATGCCTCTTTGGAGTCAAAGTAGCCCATTAATCCTTGCTCTTTGTGATCTGTTAGGTGTGAAGAACGCTGATGAGAACGAGCTGAGGTCCATCGCCTCAGACCCGGATGAGATTCACATGTACAACGTTAAAGACTTCTCCTTCCTTCTGGACATCGTGGACCGAGTTACGGACAACCTCTGCAACAGTGTCAAGGGATCAGGTATATTTGTCGGGAAAAGGATTCATATATTTATCGGACAATGTTATTTACTGTCTGTAGACACAGGAGATGTCTTTGGTTATTTTATCCCTTCACCTCCTGAAGGGCAAATTTCATAGAAGACAAATCCTCAAGTCATTCACGTTCTTCTGTTTTCCCACGATGAAAAGGCGACGCCCCTGAGGCCCCCACAGACCTGGTGACCTCTGAGGTGACCCACTACTCCTTCAGAGCCACCTGGATGGCCCCGTCCAGCCCGGTGGAGAAGTTCCGTGTGGAGTATGTGGAGGTGTCCGGACGCCCACAACAGGTATGGATGAACTCCAAAGAGCAGGGCCTCGCAATGTCTGGTTGCATACACATTTCTTTGGAGCATTGTGTGAAGTGTAGTGCATTTGGCAGATCTGCCTTTATTGGGTTCTGGCTCTGGCTATGTCCCCTGACACAGTGTGGTTGATGTTGAGTAAAGGGAAAACGTTCCTTAAACCTTCCCAAATGTCCTTCACACTGTGTGGTTTCTTCATTATACAGAGTGCAAAGCAGGGAAAAGCTCTGAAGGCCGTAAAAGCGGATTACAATTTAGAAAGTAAATAATGAATTTCGTCTCTTGGGTTCATCGCTCTATTTGCCAGCAGGGTTCCTGCAAGGCTTCAGGATATATGCAACAAATCCATTTTTTTGTGTGTGTTTGAATTCAATTACACATATAATTTGTTAGTTTTTGTCCAGCTCCAATGGTTTCCTTTGTTAGCACACTCGGTGGCTGAGGTTATGATTTCTGAGTGGGAGATCTGGAAGCCTCCAGCTCAATTTAGGTCAGAGGCCTCTGTGGTTTTAATTGGAGCTGTTTAAAAAAGAGCCACTTGTGGTTACGTGTGAAGACAAATAGAGCCATTGTTGTTGTTTTTTTAAACATATTTCACAATGGCTCCCTGGATCCACGACAGACAACAAACACAGCCACACAAACGCACACACACGTAGACAAGCTCAAGCACGCACATACACACACACACACACACACACACACACACACACACACCTGCTGTAACTTTATTATCGCCAACAGGTGTTTGTTGACGGCAGCCAGAGCACCGTGGTTCTGCAGAGCCTCAACCCTTTGACCGAATACCAGGTCAGCGTGTACTCTGTGATCGGAGAGGAGAGCAGCGAGCCGCTCAGAGGGGCGGAGACCACGTGTGAGTGTTTCGCACCATTCAGTTCACCTCCAAGCCTGTCACTCCCATCCCTATAGCCCATGGTACAGGTGTGTGTCTTAAGGTGTAAGAGTGCATGTGAAGCTACTTATTAAAGCCAGCGGATATTGGATTTTCGGACTTGATCGCCCATGACTGTAGGGTCTTCATACAAGGCACTGATTCAATCTTCTTCTTCGTGCTCTTTTCGAAAGGAGGAGGAACTTTTAACTTGCAATATATGAGTTTGTCATTGGCAGGCGGCACACGATTTCCTGTTATGGGGAACGAAATGAGATATGCGTGGTTTATATTAAATGGCAGTCCTTGGAAGCGTCTTTTACTGCTTTCAGTAGTAAAAAAGCAGATGTGTTTTGGCTGCACCAGCAGTTTCAAACTAGACTTCTTTTACAGCACCCAACATCTGAGCGTTGTGCAATGTTTTTAAACTCTTTCTGAATTCTTTCAACAATAACCCACAGTACAAGTCTTTGATTCAGTTGCATAATATTACAAAACAATTTCCCTCTTCCAAATACTGGGTTTCCGCCGTGGTCGACGTGAATCAAAGAATCCAACAGTTGCCTGTTGGACTTGTTTCTAACACAATATGTGGCAGTGTGGTGATAGCGTGCGCATAATTGAGTTAACCCTAACGCAGTAAAACTCCCCAACAAAGCTTAGCAGCTCTTCAGGGTCCTCGCTTCGCTTCTTTCAAGTTCTTCTTGTTTGTTGTTTTTATGTCTTAGCTCCAGAATAGCACTACATTTTATAGCTTAAGTTAAAGGCAGACCTCCATGAAAGCACACCCATAAGTTCTCCCATAAGTTCTCTCTGTATCCTGTCTTTGCATGGCCAAAGTAGACAGTATGCCAAGCATATATGGTGCCGACGTTGACTGTAGTGTGTATATGTTCTCATAACGAAACATACAAGTAGACTTGACAATTCTGTTAGCCGTTATCAAATGGTGTTCGAACAGGACCCCACCAACGCCATATTTGGGCATCTGCAGTGATGTCATCGATGATGACTCCTGAGTTATCGTTGACGTTCGTGCCGGGCCCTTTCCCCAGTGCCCCTGAGCGCCGTGACTCAGATGACCATCTACGACGAGCAGGTGACCACCATGCGGGTGAGATGGGAGAAAGCGTTGGGGGCCACAGGATACATGCTGCTCTACAGCACCATCAACGCCACCCAGCCGGCCAAGGAGCTAGAGGTGAGACTGACCACTGGCTTTGACATACATAAACAGGCGCACATGCATATGCACATGCGCACATATTGGAGGTGCGTTTGTGTATGCACGCAGGCACACACATGCACACACACACACACACACACACCTCCAAGATAAATATGCACACATATATACGTAGACACGCACGCTACCTTCACGCCTCAAGTAAGAATACACTTCAGATTGTACTGACACATACACACACACACACACACACACATACACAGATAGACACACACACACACACACACACACACACACACAGATAGACACACTCATACACCCAGTCCCTCACTCACACTCATCTATATCTAACACTTTCTCTCTCTCTTTCACACATACTCAAACACACAACAACACACACACACACACACACACACACACACACACACACACACACACACACACATACACATTTATTCACATCCTGCCCGGTGACCAACAAACTCCAAAAGCCTGTCAGCAAGATCCTGACAGAATACAGATGTCATCCACTTTAACAACATTGTACAAAGTCGCCAGTGTTCCCCATAGGAAGGATTGGACTGAAACACACAGAGGAAAAAAACAGAAACACAAACAGAAAAAGAAAAAGAAAAAGAGGAAAACCCTCCACAATACACAAAGGGCTGGGCAGAGCCGTGAGCGCTCGCTGCCAGACGAGCATCATGGTTCTGCTCATGCAGTGTTAAAACCCAGCGGCTCTTAATTGGAGCGGACTCATCATCCACTGCCCACTCGGGATACGCTCTCTCTGAGCCGGGAAGGAAGAGAAAGAAAAAAAGATTTCCCCCCTCTCGCCTCCCTCCCTCCCTCCCTCCCTCCCTCCCTCCCTCCCTCTCTTCGCAGCCATGTGTTTAACCATGACCTGGTCCTCCCTTGCAGATGCGAGTGGGAGGGGAGACGACGGAGGTTCAGCTGGACAACTTGTATCCCAACACTGCCTACACGCTGTCCCTCTTCGCCCTGCACGGGGAGCTGGCCAGCGAGCCCCTCACCGATCAGGGAGTCACCCGTACGTACGGCCAGGCCCTCGCTGAGCGTTGACGCGGAGGCCCACCACGTGATGGGAACCTCAGTCAGCACTAGGGTTTTCTGCTCGCTGTAGCAACAGTTGGATCATTGGTTTTAGGATGACTGCTTATTTTAAGGCATCCCTGCTAGATTAAAGTAGCTTCTTTAATCCTTGGTCAAAGAGAGCCTAGAAGCTTCTTTGTCATATGAGTGCTTCGACCAAATGATTCGATTAAATTAATCTTCACTCTGTAGAACAATGAAAAACAATGAACTAACACAATCACTACTTGATGTGTGCTGGTAAAAAAAAAGATCTGTAAAAAATAAGGAGACACAGATTCATTGATTGCACTGAATGTCACTAAATGTCAAACAACACTTTCCGCTCTCTTCCCAGGACCCCGGCCACCCTCTGGGAAGCTGAGGGTGCGAGATGTGACCCACAGCACCCTGTGGCTCGACTGGGACGCCGCGCCCGGGCCCGTCAGCAAGTACCTCGTGACCTACCAGCCCGAGGACGGAGAGGCCAAAGAGGTGAGCTTCGGATCCCACGCCCAGAAACCTTGTAATCGGGTCTCTCTGGCCCGCTTGTTAAATCTTCACGCATCCACATCAAACCTATCAAGGGACCTTTGAAGAATTTCCCATTTTCCCAAAAATAATACCACACCTCATAGACAGCGCTGTAAACATTTAAGCGGTGAAGAAAGGGACTTCCGAAGAATTTCCTGTAATCGCAAAGAACGCCTCACCTCATGGACATCGCTCTGAACATCTCAAAGATGTGGAAAGTTCATGTAAACACTGTCTCAAGGACATCCGCTGCATTCCGGCAAGCCTTTTTTTGTTCTCTCTGTGTGCTCATCCTTGTTGTCTGCTGGAGACATTCTGTTTGAAAGGGATGAGAGAGACGAAAGTTTCAGTTGACCTATGGATCACTGGACTCACCAAGGGCGCCCCCCCACTAATGGAAGAAGCAGCCGGCGAACCAAGCTCAGGCAATGCTGGATAGATCCTCATACAAGATATATGTTTATTCCACATAGCAGTGGCGGATGACTTTAAAAGGGCACCACCACTGTATTGCTGTGGGTTTGTGGTTGGACTCTGGTGGTTAGTGAATACATTCTGTTCACTAATCACGGTACGTTAACGTAAGTTCGACAGTTGCAACGTATGTGGTTGCTTGTTGCTTGAGAGGTGAAAGAGTACTATGATTTCCCTTGGGTTCTCCGACTGACCTGAGATATATCATTCGAGACAGCATGGCACACACACCATCCAAATATAGTAAACAGTTGTCATGACTCTGAGAAAGGCCAATGCATCATTGCAGTTAACAAATCAAGCAGACGCCATCTCTGATTTACAATACAATTGAGAAAACAAAAGTCTGGATATAGCAGGGAGTATAAGCCCACTGGTGCTCAAAATGAGTGATTGCTTGATCTTCTTGATAGTTCCATAACTCAAAGGGAAGGGGGACTCGCAGCAGTAAAAAGGATCATTGTGTTTCCAGATATTCAAGGAAAAATATTCAGGAGAACACCGTTTTGTTATTCTTCGGCTTCGGGAACACGAGCAGAAATGTGAGGCCTTTGTGTCAAGTTTACAAAGTTGACATACTGGATACACATTGACCCGTTTTATACTGAGAATCGAGACTTTATTCAAGGCCTGGGGGACCACTTGGCTATGCGTCCAGGAAGTGGGGATCTTCTAAGTTCCCCCTTACTTGATTAATGCATTAGATGATTTATACCTCCTCGTAAAACACGTTTACCCTTAAAACTGTCCCGTCATGCTAATGCGCCGGTGTTTGACTCTCCCCCAGCTGGAAGTGGACGGAGGTGTTACCACCAAGCAGCTGGACAACCTGATCTCCCAGACCGAGTATGCGATTGCGGTCACTCCCGTGTATGACGAGGGACCTGCCGAGCCCATGCTGGGAGAGGCCATCACCGGTAGGAGACGCAGCAGTTACATCCCCACACAGCACAATGACATCAGATGGAAATGCATGTGTCTCTCTCTCCCACCCCCCTCCCTCAGTCTCTCTCCACACTCTGGAAAGATGGGAACTTAAAGCATAGGGGATTAGAGGGTTGAGGAGGAACTTTGATTGCGTGGTAAACAAACTAGTTTCCAAACCTTGGATTAAGACATATTGTTTCTATAGATTTTTTTGCAATGTAAAAGGAAAAGAAACACTGACAACAGTGATATTGTGTATCATTCTATTGCCACGGACAACTCAAAACCATGGAAAGAAGTTGACTGCCGTATCCTTTGAATGGGCTGCGCCGTAATAGCAGTGCTCCAATAATGTGTAGGTTATGTGAGTTTGTGTTTGCTCCATAGATGTGGTTCCTGCCCCTAAGAACCTGCGGTTCTCGGAGGTTACTCAGACGAGCTTCAAGGCCCACTGGGACCACGGAGCCCCAGATGTGGCGCTGTACCGCATCGGCTGGTCCAAGAAAGGAAACACCGACCCCAAATACGTAAGAGTACACCGGGCTGTCCACAGGCCTCACGTTCATTCATACACGCTCCTTTGTAATGAGTACCGCAGAAGGCTCTATGGCTAGGGATGGATAAAGATTGTTTTTCATTTGGGAACATCTGCAAAACTGACAGGATGCCTTGCAACCCGCACACACCTACACACACACACGACGCGCACACACACACACAAAGACCATAAAAAAGTCAGTTTAGGGTTTCTTTTGTCATAATGACTCGACTGGAATCCTCATCCATCTGCTTCCTGTACGTGATGTTTGCAGTGTTTCCTCCAGGTGATGGTAGGAAACTTTGGCGGTGGTGGTGTTGGGGGAGGTCCCCAAATGCCCGCAAAATAACGTTGGCTCAAAGCGATGGTTGGGCTGCTCCCTGTGAAACCCTGGCTCTTGTGGTGTTTCCCCCCTTCCTCAGGCCATCTTGAACAACGATGACACCACCCATCTGCTGGAGAACCTGGAGCCGGACACGCCCTACGACGTGTCTGTTACCGCCATCTACCCCGATGAATCTGAGAGCGAGGACCTCCTGGGAACAGAGCGCACACGTAAGACCCACTCCCTGGCAATCGTTTCGTCGCTTCGGCAAATTCGTTCCACATTTTATTGAAAAAGAAAAACTAAATTGATTTTGTAATGTTATGAATCGACTTCCATGTGATTTTTGTTTGATTTCATTGCAGTTTCTGCTGAAATAATGATTCATTATTTCCTGATAAGATGCTGAATAGCAGTTAGGAGATACTAGACTACACGTTAACTACACCATATGTCAAATGTGGGGTAAAGAATCGATCCATTACACTCTCTATTTCTGCCTCTATAGTGCCCAAGAAAATGGTTGGATGTAAGTATGAGGCGGTAAAACAAAAGGGGTTCCCTCCCATCCCCTGACGTGATGAAAGCATGTTTATTAATTTATTCATCAATCCATCATCACTAGTCCATCGACCAACCTTCATTGTGCCATTGAGCAAGGCATCTAACCCATTCATTGGTCCGATGGTGCGGCTCTGTTGCTGAACAGAGATTTTCATGATCATGTGTGTGTCTGTCTGTCGTCTGGTTTACATCCCATCGTCCATGTCAATCATCATCAGGTTGTGAATGCCGACTACAGAACGCTATGTTCTTGCTCAGAAAAACGTAAGGAGTGGTTCAGGGTTTTTGCTATGCTTGCCTGGCAAGATAGCAGTTTCCTCCCCCTTACGTTGTTTCGGATCATCGAAATCATCATCATGTTCATCATTGCTTGGAAACTGTTCCTTAACCATTAATGCAGCCATCAATCCATGCATCCTGTCATTCAACCATTCATTTTACCTTCCATCCATCCTTCCATCCATCCATCCCTCCATCCCTCCATCAATCCATCAATCCATCCCTCCATCCAAAAATGTATCTTTCCATCCATCCATCATTTATCTATACTACCATCCAGCCGTCCTTCCATAAGAAAAGGCAAAGTGCCGTCTTTTCTTCTTTGAAGCCACAATCCTAAATTATACTGCCAGTAGAAGCCATTTTCTCGTTATTTAAGAGTGTGATTGTACAATGTACGATTCATTCACGTTGATTTAAACCAAGTGTAAATCAATACATAAAGGATTGGAGGCTCCTTGTAAAAGAGTCAATGCGTCTCCATAGTAACGTATTAAAACATCAGGATTGTGTCTTTAAGGGGATGTCTTCAACCACTCTGTCATTCAAAGTCGACAGCGCGACACATCAGCATAGACCTAACTTTGTGTGTGTGCTTCCTGCTTCTGTCGGCAGTATCCCCCGACCCTCCCACCAATCTGGTTGTGTTCGACGAGACCACCACCAGCCTGAACACCAGGTGGAACCCTGCCGGGGGCCGTGTCCAGAACTACAAGGTCACCTACGTCCCCACTGCTGGGGGCCGGAGCCAGACGGTACGGCCACCTGCTGTGTTTGCATCAGAGAAAAACATTGAACGGTATTATTGTCGGGTAGTATGTGCACGCTGTTCCACAAGCAACGGACACAGGGATACTATGCAACTCGTTGGCGCTGATATTCTTGTTACAAATGAAATGAGCACAAAAGTTCATAATAGGTGTTGGAAGGTTAGGAACGGTTTTAGCGTTTTATAGCCGATGCATCCATCATTTGCACACGGATAAACACGGGAGCGCGCCCGCCCTAGATGGCCCTGTAAGACTTGAGCCAAGAACCTGCGACCCCCAATCCTTGGAGCATATATTACCTTGCAATATATTTGTTCGCAAGCAGCTCTCTGAGATCCACAAACCTCAGTATTTAGAAGCGATCTCCCAAAGTTAGCCTTCGTCAGACCTCCCATGACACGGTTTTAGAGCCAAAGATTCAGCTCCTTTTTTGCTGTACACTTCTTGATTTAGTAGGACAACCCATTGGCCATTTACTTGAAACAGGTGGTTATGCTTTGGAATTAGGCGATCTACGACCCTATATGCATCTGGTTGTATGTGTACATAGTTTATGTGTGTGGAGCAGATTTAAACTGAGTCGAACTGCCTCCACTTGGTAGGCTTGTGCAGTGTGTAGATCACAACACGTACATCAAGGGGGTCTTTGGCTTGGAAAGGAACGTTTTCTGAAGCGCTTGTCTAACCTACCGTCTGTAGTTCCTGTAAAGCTCGATGGAACTTCGTTTTCTCTTTATTATTTCTCCCAGATGTTTGCGTTGTAAGGGTGAATTCAGGGTTTCTCCATGTAAACGGCAGCAGTAACAATAAATGTTATCCTTTGGGGGATTTCTCCAGTGATTGTTCGTCCTTTCAAAGGCTGCCTGAAGCTGAGGCGCCGCAGGAGGGCTGTCAGAGGCCTAGGTTGGTGACTTGTTTTCCATTCTTAAAAAAGAATGGAATGTTTTCCCTCCTGCTCATTGGAGAAGCGCGACCGCTCCGGCTCCCTGCGTGAGATCACAACAAATAAAGGTTGAGGCACTAAAAGCAAACTGGAAGAGAAAGGTCTGGAACCTGGAGCCAAGTCCCTTAGGTGACCCAGCTGGGTTTCCTCACACACGGCGAGGCCAATGGGCTTTTTTCATATGGCCTCTTTAGAGACACGTACTCGTTGAAATGACATGCTGATTCAAGGGATTTTTATGGCGTTGCTTAGATACAATTCTGATTTTTCTTGACCCCAGTCTCCTCCTCGTGATTGCAGAGATCAGTGAGACGTCGAAGAAAAGTCAAAATTGGATAGACAAATAGATATACATGCTGACCCATAAATATGCAACCACAAGTATAGGCCAAGAAGAAATATTTGGATTGTTACAGAAATTTTGGTTTTGCCTTACTATACTTGGCCCCGGCAGAGTATACTATAGATTTACAAAAGTCGAGCAATATACAGCCAACATTTTTTGGCATTGTAGTTGTTTTCAGATCCATTTTTTCCATCAGTTTATTGACATAAATGTCAGGAAAGCCCTGGGAAAGTTGTTAAGCTCTGTATCTCAGCCATAAAACCAAACTGTTATTCTATTGACTTGTTTGTGTTAATGGGGTTATTATTGTCTTTTTATTGCTAATAACTAGCTTTAATTTATTTGACAGGTTTTTTGTAAATTCCATCAATGACCCTTGTTCCCCTTAGCGATGCATTATAAAGAACATCATGAGCCCAGGCAAACAGGCAGTTCCAGAAACCAAACTCATGATTTACATGTTAAACGTATTGAGTTTATAACTTGGAACGGTTGATATTGAACAGTTTCCATCGTAAAAAAAGGGAACAAAAAAAGTGCTAACGGCGTGCAGGAGACCAAACAGGCTACCATTATTTCTTCTTTCCCCATAACCAGACCCAGGTTGGAGGAAAGAAGACCACAGTCCTACTGCCCAAGCTCACCCCCAACACAGAGTATTCCATCACCGTGGCCGCAGTGTACGCCCGTGGGGCCGGCGGTGAACTCACCGGCCTCGGCAAGACCAGTAAGTCATCCCGAGCGGGGTTATTATTTATTTCCCAGCTGCCAAAAAGCCACTCATGGGCATTTCCTTCCTTCCTTCCTTTCTGAAACACGATAAGATGACCCCTGACCCTAACCCCTGAAACGGGCCACAGGGAAAATCCCCCAAATCCCATTGGCAAAACAAAAGCAACCTTGATAAAAGGGGATTCATTGAAGAGGCATCTTGATGGCGATATGAAGATATGAATAAAAAAAACCCTCCGTCATCCCCGACACAATCCCCCTCATTGTGCCACCTTCTCCAGAGCCTCTTGGTGGCGTGAGGAACCTGCGTGTGACTGACCCCACCACCAGCACCCTGAACGTCAACTGGGAGGCCGCCGAGGGCAATGTGCGCCAGTACAAGATCTACTACGTGCCCGCCGCCGGAGGTGTGGAGGAGACGGTAGGTCTGCCGGAGGAAACAGACAAGGTAGAGGCTAGGGCCTGTTGACAGTATGCGTGAGGAGCAAGTCAAAGCAACTCAGAAGGTTTCACTAGTA
The DNA here is from genome assembly GCF_949987615.1 of Pollachius pollachius. Taxonomy (NCBI): domain Eukaryota; kingdom Metazoa; phylum Chordata; class Actinopteri; order Gadiformes; family Gadidae; genus Pollachius; species Pollachius pollachius. The sequence goes on along the minus strand of NC_136948.1, from coordinate 16,187,464 downwards.
AGGTATTAGGAAGCATACTAGCAAAAAAGACACAGTTGAAGAAAAAGGGTAAACCCACCATTGGGTCTAACCCTACTTTTTACTGCTTCATTGATAAATATGTATGCAACATCTATATTGTGTATATCTTTGCCTGTATGTGCATGAAGACATTGGGAACATTGGGAAAAGCTTAAACTGTGTGTGTGTGTGTGTGTGTGTGTGTGTGTGTGTGTGTGTATGGGTGTGTGTGTGTGTGTGTGTGTGTGTGTGTGTGTGTGTGTGTGTGTGTGTGTGTGCATGTGTCTGTGCATGTGTCTGTGCCTGTGTGGTTTCTCAACAAAGGCCCAGGTGCCTGGAAGCACCTACAACACAGTCCTGAAGAACCTGGCATCGGGTACCCTCTATACCGTGACCCTGGTGCCCATCTTCTCCAACGGAGAAGGACAACGCATGTCTGAGGATGGGAAGACACGTAAGTGTTTGCCTTTGTCTGATCGACAAAGACGCCATTTTGTAACAAAATGCTGTGAACGTAGAGAGAGTGCTAACGGTGAATGTCAATGGACCATGATGCCGCAGCATTAAGGACACAACTGGGAACTATTATTCTTTCTAATAGATGTTTTTTCCGTAGCCAAGATTATTATAAGATAATTCCCTTTATATATGCCTTGAATAAACCTTTTGTTGTTAGTTCATGGCTAAGTAAAAGTTCCAATAAAGCATCCGGTTAAGGAAGTTGACTTTCTTTGTGGGACCGTCCAATGCCAATTCAATAAGTGTGCGTGCCAAGCCAAGTCGATTAGAGGGCCAGGCTTTCTTATGGAGCCCATTAATGTACGGCCGATTACCGCCGTGTTAAATGAACACAGCTCACAAACAAACACAAATGTAACATGACGTGCTGTGTTCTGCTGCGATCGCTGCCATAACCATGTTATTTTTTTCTCAACGTCTTAAGTAAAGGCCACTCTTTTCCAGCTTGCTCTCCCACAATTACAATTTAAAACCCGCCGACCTCAGCGCTGCGAGTGAGTCAGCATTTTGAAGGGTGATTACGTAGGAAGGAATTCCTCCAGGGTTGGCAGCCTCACTGTGCTGTCTCCTGACTCCGTTTTGAGGGCCGAGTGACGGGCGCTGGAGAGGATGATGGTCGCATTGAGGATGGGATGGGAGGGGAGGGTTGGAGAGAGGGGGTAGGCTGAAGCTGGAGATGGGGTTGAAGGAGGGACAAGGCTGAATGGCCAACATTCAGCCTCCCTGCGGACTCAGACAGTGTTCCATCCTAGTCGATCATTAGTCTTGTCTGATCCGCCCCTGGGTGTGAGTTGGCGTCTAACGGCTGTCAAGTAGAAGGCCGTAAATGTTTATTAAGACCTCTGTGCCAGGAACCAGTGGTTTCCATGCCAACATATTACAAAGACACACAGCGTATTACAAAGACTCAAAAACAATGTCTGACGAACACGGGCTTTAAACTGTTTACATGACACTATATTTATCCTTGAGTCATCGTACTCAGGAATAGTGCATACATGCCATTGTCCCAAAGAAGCTAGCTTGAAATCAACGTTACAGTTGAAGCAGTCAGTGACTCAGGCTATATTCAGCAGAAACAGAAACATTTGGTGACGGCATGTATTTTGCCTCAAAAGCTTCAATTCAAACCAGAGTGGTCTCTGATCTCCAATACTTCAAAATAAGGCGGCGCACAGGGTCTCCTTGTAACGGTGTTTATGAGGCCACAACTCAGAATGCCACAACAGCAGCACACATCTGCTTTAAGTTTTAGAGGGGCAACCTTCACGGATGGAAAATGTAGGCTTCTTCTGTGGTTAATATTAATTTACCTAATTGTCTATCCTAAAACCGTTAAACAAAGAAGGATTCCTGTTGATTGTGATATTTCGAGGCAGCACTGTTCCCTGTCACTATATGGATACTTTGTCATGTGATCAGTTTGGTACTGTTTGGTCTCTCTTTTACATGTCTCTAGACCACTGATTTTTGAGGAATGCAAAAGAACTAGACGATTAAGCAGTGGGTGTGTTTTAGATCTGAGAAAGATAATTCAGAACATTTAGACCTGTGTGAGTACAAAGTCCTTCATGTACTAGAACACAAGTGAATACAGATGTTGGTGGTTTCAAGCTTGTACGTGTAAAAAACACAATGAACTGGTCCTCACCGGCTGTTCTCTCTCTTCATCATTACCATTTCAATTCTTCCTTCACTTTTCATACTCCCACAAACTTGAACCCTCCAATCTTCAATCATATCTCGTCCTCTTCTGTTGATCTACTCTGTCATGCTCATCCCCCCTCACGACTCCCCTCCCCCAAATAGTGGACACAGTCAGGCCTGATGGTGAGCTGTCCGCTACTGAAACCTTTCACTTCGTCATCTCTGCCTCTCGACATTTCCTCATCCAACCAACCCATACCTTCCCACCTCTTTTCTCCATGTATCCATCCAATCATCCATGAAACTATGTCTCCAATCATCCATTTATCCATTCATATTCCCCTCTCTCTCTCTCGCTCTCTTTCTCTCTCTCTCTCTCTCTCCATCTTTCTCTCTCGCTCTCTCTCCATCCATCCAACCATCCATTCATCTCTCTCTCTCTCTCTCTCTCTCTCTCTCTCTCTCTCTCTCTCTCTCTCTCTCTCCTCCAACCATCTATTCATCTATCTCTCTCTCTCCCTCCAACCATCCATTCATATCTCTCTCTCTCTCTCTCTCTCTCTCTCTCTCTCTCTCTCTCTCTCCTTCCCTCCACCCATCTATTCATCTCTCTCTCTCTCTCCCTCCACCCATCCATTCATCTCTCTCTCTCTCTCCCTCCACCCATCCATTCATCTCTCTCCATCCTTCCATCCATTCATCTCTCCCTCGATCTCCCCTACCAGTGGAGCGCAGTGCTGTGAAGAACATCCAGGTGTTCAACCCCACCACCAACACTCTGAACGTGCGCTGGCAGGCCGCCTTGGGTCCCGTCCAGCAGTACCGTGTGGTCTACGCCCCCTTGGCCGGAGGGCCATCCGAGTCGGTAAGCAATGCCCTCCATGCCCTGCCTCTTATCACCTGGGAATTGCTGTGGAAGTAGCAAAGCGCGTAGTCGCCTAGACCCATGTCTTTTTCTAAACATTATTTAATTATAATATGTTATGCATCTGTATGCATAAATACATCAATGCATACATTTTGTTTGTATGTAAATATATGCATATTCTATATAATCCATTAGCAATTAAATGCAAGGCATTACGTCTCTATTTGACAACTTGTTGCAATGTTACAAAATGTTATCTTATATCTTATCTGTTTCTTTAAAAGGGCACTAATGAGACTTAAGATCTCTGACCGCGTTTGTGTTCTTAACTGACATTCCTCCACTAAACTATTCCACTCCCTTAGTACAGTATTTAGCATCTGGTTTCAGTGTGCCCCAGTCTTTCCTGTGGAAAGGCGGTCTGGTGACGCTTAGAGGATCCACAAACAACTCCTACATGGTACCCAAACACAAATGGCACAGCTGCCATCCGCCGAAAGGGGCGTGTTGCTCTCAGACTCCGAGCAACACTGAGAGCCTTTGAATAGCGATGTCGTTTGTATTTTAATGACCGAGGGGAAAATCCTCTCTCCCTCGTCTTGGCTTATTATTGGCAGACATTTAGGGCCGGATTTGGCCCCATCTCCGTGGCAGGGGCGAGAGGAGTCACGGCAACCGACAAACAGGGACCTTTTCAATTAGCGCCATCAAATACAACAGTCCCTCCTGAGACTTCTAGCTCAGAAGTAATGACCTGGACGTGTCACTGCTGACGCTAGTGCCGCCTGGTTAAAGAGCCAGAATGGTTCCTGCTGCTCTTTGACACGTCATGACAAAGAGCTAGTCATGCAAATGTCTCGCCTGGTTACCTGGTTTTGCAAGATAGAAAACCAATCCTAAATGTCGGACTAGTGGATGCAGGCACACACACATGCACACACACACACACACTCTTGTGTACTACGATGGTTATCAGCAGGACAAAGAGACAGGGGTGTGTAGCTGCAGACAGACTGCACATTAACAGAAAACAAAACCTCACAAGGAGAAGATGGCCTTTACCACGGCTGGGCCGGTGTTATCTAACAGTAAAATCCCACCCCCACGCCCCCACAGGCTCTCTCCAAACCCGGACGCTCACCCGCAACCAACCCCGCCTCCCTGCCGCCCCCACGACATCAAAGCCAAAGAACTTGCAGGCTCTGTTGCTTTTCATGCCGCTGACAGCACAGAGCAAATGTGGAGGGGGGGGGGGCTGGTCATCCAAAGTGGCAACACCATGGACAGCTGTCAGCAAGGAAGAGAGATAGACCGAGAGAAAGAGAGAGAGGGGTGGTGGGGGGTACAGTTGTGTGAGGCGGACGTCCAGGACGGGGGTAAGTTGGCGATCCGCTCCGCATCTGGGTGCCCGTTGTGAGCCAGAGAGATGCTCCCTTGGATCACTTATCTCCCGCCTCGCGAAAAACATTTTTCTCTCTTTTCTGTTGTTGCTTTTATGCCATATGTCTGTTGCTATGCCGAGTCAAAGACTGCCCCGATACCGTCTCCCCGCTGGCGGCGCGGGGAGAGGTGCGGTTCTGAGCCAGCCTGACCCCTGTGGCGCTCTGCGGCGTCTGGGTTGCAGGTCCTAGTGCCGGGGGGGACCACCGAGACCATGCTTCAGCAGCTGCTGCCGAACACGCCGTACAACGTGGGCGTGGTGCCCCTGTACGAGGACGGAGAGGGGCCCACGGCCAGCGACGAGGGGACCACACGTAAGCACCCATCTGCTGGCTCTCCAAGGAAACGCCATCGCTTAACGTCGAACCAAAATTCAGTGGACCACAGTGTGGTTCTGTGGACCTTCATCCCGCCTTGTTTTTCCCACCAGTTCCCCGTAGCGCCCCCCGGAACATGCGGGTCTACGACCCCACCACCAGCACCTTGTCTGTGTCCTGGGAGCACGCACTGGGGCCCGTGGTCCAGTACGTCATCACCTACGCCCCCACCACCGGAGACCCCATCGAGGAGCATGTAAGCCCCCCGTACCCCCCCCCCCTCTGCTCTCTCTCTGTGTTAGTGATGAAACGTATTCCCAGCTTTTTGAAACGTCTTTATGTCAAAAAGGCTGCGACTACTCTTTGATATGAAGGATGAAACACGTGTGTTTCATCCTTCGTCTGTTTCAACCTCTTTCCGACCCAGCGGCAGTGCGCGCTTTCCCCTTTCACCTGTTGATGTTTCCATCCGTGCTAAAAGTCCTATTCACTAACCCAGCGACATTCCTTTGCGGATCCCAGGCAACGGTCCAAGGAAACTTGAACAACCTGATCCTGGAGAACCTGGATCCCGACACGCCCTACAACATCAAGGTGACCGCCATCTACGCCGACGGCCCCGGAGGAGAGCTGGAGGGAAACGGACGCACAGGTACGGCTCAGGAGGCCAGCCCTCACCCACCTCTGCTGTGCGCTTCCAGAGTCTAGACCATGTGTGCCCAGATGTCTTTGTTGGCTTAATGTCTGGAAACCAAGCCATTGGATAAAATCAAACAAACCAGTGACTCACACGTTTGGTCCTAAATGTCAACGGGTTTAGCAAGAAGCAGATTGCAGGGAGCCGAGTCCTTTTGAAAAATGGTTCGGCATTTGTCAAGGATAAGATAGTATCTGGCATTCTCATGCATGCACGCCACGGACAGACAGACACATACACACACACACACACACAAACAGAACATTGATTCACACACAGGCACACACAACATTGACACACACATACACGCACACTCATGCTTGCCTTTTTCAGTCTTCCAATAAGCTGATCCTCTATCATTGAAACCATAACACAAGGAACCTTGACTCTAACATGAAGGCCAAGGGTACCTGGAGTCGTTGCCAGGGAACCTCCAACTGGCCACGCTTCAGGCCACTGTTCCTAATCTGGTAGGGCCCTGCCGTCCAGCAAAATTACCCGGTCGCAAATCATACTGGCGCTCTCTCCCCTGTGTGCACCGAATTACACTGGAGGCAGAGCTGCCTATCCACTTTCACGTATTGGACCTGCCAGGAGAAGGAGGATAGATGAATAGCGTAGTTCCTAAACCAGAAGCCATGATGACCCCGATAATGCTAAAATGACCGGCTGATGGCTCAATCCGCTTGGATATATTCAAGAGGGGAACTGTGTGTCAAGAGTCTGTATATTAGAATATAACTGGGTTGAAGGGATGGAGGGAGGAGGGTGAAGCTTGTTTGATTTTCGTCTTCTGTTTCGTGAACTCTGCCGTTGCTGTCGCTTCCCCACCACAGTTGGTATGCTGGGCCCCAGGAACCTGCAGGTGTCGGACGAGTGGTACACCCGTTTCAGGGTGTCTTGGGACCCCGCGCCATCCAAGGTCAACGGCTACAAACTGGTCTACCAACCCGAAGGTACAGAGACCTAACTCCAGATCCATCCTTTTCTCTGTATGATTCAGGATTATTCAGCCAGGTTCCTCTTTCTGGAGCAGATGCGTTGCACTGTGTCGGAAACAACATAGTGAGGTCAAAGATCAACCGATAGTTATCAGTCCAGAAAGTTATTTTTCTTTAAAAGCTCTAGAGGTAATGGAATTAAACTCAACAACCAGAGGTTTGACGCGTTGTAAAGTGAAAGTACATTTATTTGAAGAAAATTTGACGAGTTCTCCCAATTTTCAATCAACCATCTTCCTTTTAGCTTTGTTTAAGCTCCAGGCACGCACAGCGTTCTGCTTGTCAACGCGGATATTTACCTTGTGCGTTAACCGTGTTACTACCGTGCGACCACTCTCAGGTTCCGACGAGTCCCTGGAGGTGTCTGTTGGCGACGTCACCTCTCATCAGCTGCAGAACCTGCAGCCCGGGACCACCTATGACCTGAAGGTTCTGGCCCTGTACAACAGCGGCATGAGCGGGCCCCTGCTTGGCCAAGGCACCACACGTATGTACCGAGAACAGCCACAGGGCTTCTGGCTCCCCTAAAAGCAAAAGCATTGAATATATTTATAACGATACTGAACGGATCCAGTAATCCATTCTGATCATTTACTTTCAGCGCTTGGCTATTACCATAGGCCGCTATGGCCGGTGGCTTGACCATGGTATAAATGATGGAACTAAGTGTGTTATTGTATTGTTTTTGTCAGTGTACTTGAATGTGACGGACCTGACCACCTACAACGTTGGCTATGACTCGTTCTGCATCCGCTGGGCCCCTCACCGCGCCGCCACCTCCTACAGACTGGAAGTGAAGCCTTTCGACCGTAAGTCCAACAAACGCTTGTTTTGGTGTTCTGGTCCCCAGTGAGCGAGGGAGGTGTGACAATCTGTTTTTCTTCACAACCCATTCGCAATTGCTCAGCCTTGAATGCAAAGAATGCAATGTCATTTTGTGTTCATACATATGGAAACTGAAAGGCTTGGCAGGAAGCAGAGAGGAGAGCTATAGTGCCGGAAATCTCAAACACTTTTTTTTTTAAGGGAAATGTTTACTGGGACTGGGGCCCGAACAGATGGAAGGAAAGAATTAAAGTGGATTCAGTTTGTCTGAGAACTGTCAAAAAACCCTAAACATTGAGACAATTATTTTGTCTCAGTCACTTTGTCTAGTACATTCCTCGTTGTGTATATTTGTCTTCCCCAACACTACACCTCCCTCTCTGTCACAACTCTTGCCCATTTCCCCTCTCGTGCTCTCCCCTTCATTAATGAATCCTGTTGCTCATCCTCTCCTACCCCTCCCACACACCCCCCAGCCTCCAACGGCGGGGCCCAGGTCACCACTGTGCAGGGCTCGGCGCGAGACTACTGCTTCAAGGGCCTGACGCCCGACGCCCTCTACAACGCCACTGTCTACACCCAGACCACCAACATGGAGGGCCCGGGAGTCAGCGTCAAGGAGCGCACATGTAAGAGGGACGCGGACCGCGCAGAAACGTACATGAATCGGCATTGTAGACATAGAACGGGAACAGCAATACAAACAGCCAACAACATGAAAATGACATTAGAAATCGAATTGTGTTTATACATATCTACTGAACCATGTGTACATTCAGTGTAGTATATAAACAACATAAAGAAGAAATACAACACAAAGATTAAGGTTTTTGTTTGTTAGTTAACAGTTGATTATTGATTTTTCATAAATGACTAACGTCTCGCTCCTATGCAATGAAGAGATGACGGAGGAAAGAATGATGAATGTGTGAGTGGCAGACAATGTTCATTTCTTCACGGATTTATTCGCTCATGTATTTTTCTTTTTTGGACGTCAGTGGTCAGAACGACCGTGGCACCCACCGAGCCCCCCACCCCTCCTCCCCCACCCACCATCCCCTCTGCCCTGGATGGTAAGAAGACCTTTCATACTCCTCATATCAGTATATCACATTCTTAAATGATGTGGCTTCACTGTGTGCAATCGATGTACAACACTTATTTATAGTTGTGATCTTAAGTTATTCAAAACGTAGAGTCCGTGGACAGCTTTAAGAAGCTGTTAAACAGAACTTGTTTCGGAAGCGTTTTGCTTGAAGTTTGTTTGTTACGTACACGCCAAGCAGCATTTTAATGGCATTAAAACGGTATCTCACCCTTAATCTGTGCAGTCTGCAACGGTGCCAAGGCTGACCTGGTCTTCCTCATCGACGGCTCCTGGAGTATCGGAGACGAGAGCTTCAACAAAGTCATCCAGTTTGTCTTCAGCATGACGGGAGCCTTTGATGTCATCAGCGCCAAAGGCATGCAGGTCGGTGTGAAAAACGACTTCCGCGGAGACGGATCTGATCGGTGTTTTCTGGTGTTGTTCACAACTCATTTTGATCATGATAACATGCTGGCTGCAGGAAATCTGGCCACACTCTTGCAGTTTCTGTTCCCAATGAAGGCTTTGATGAACAGCTATGTGTGTGTGCTGCGATCATGTGCCTTCTTCAGCTGAGAACCATTAGACGGAGCTCGAGCATTTCATCACTCTGTGCAGCTTTATTATCTTCTCTCCCATTCTCTCCCTTTCCCTTGTGCTTTAATCAATCTCAATCGAGGTTTATCTTAATAAAAAGTGGCTCATAGTTGAAGGTTCTTCAGAGCTTGAGTTTTGTGTTGCCATAAATATTTATACCTTCACCAGGAACTTTGACTAGGACAACTTCAGAATGGATTTATTTTCATTGTTGCTATCCTAGGGTGATAAAAGACACAGACACCGATGCATTAATAAACAAATGTAACCCAACCCATCCTTCTCCCTTCTCCTTTCCTGTTGTGTCAACAGGTTTCATTCGTGCAGTACAGCGACGACGCAAAGACAGAGTTCAAGCTTAACAGCTACCATGACAAGGGCATGGTGCTGTCGGCTCTGCACATGGTCCGCTATAGGGGAGGAAACACCAAGACCGGTACACTCAATCAAATACTCCTTCACGATATGTGTTAAATAGTGTTCTAATAAAGTCCTAAAAGAAACGGCTCACTTTCATTGGATTGGGTTGGAGATCCAAATGATCAGACTTCATTTGGAAAATGTTTATTGGTCTCTCAAAGTCCTGTCCACCACCTTGTTGTTTGTGTCTCAGGAGTGGCGCTGAAGCATGTGTACGAGAAGGTGTTCAACACCGAGGGGGGCATGCGCAGGAACGTCCCCAAGGTGCTGGTGGTGGTGACGGACGGACGCTCCCAGGACGAGGTCAAGAAGGAAGCAGAGAAGCTGCAGCACTCCGGTGCGTTGACATGAGTGCCACTCTTCCTTGACTCTCTTCTTCTGCTCTTCCCTTGTATTTTGTGTGGATCGTGGGTGTTGTAAGTCGTGTGGACGGAAGGTTGCGTTGAAGCTGTTCCACATTAGCACCACTCTGTTTACTTCTCCGCCTTGTCCTGATTTTTCCTCCGACCGGTCCAATGGCCGTTGAGGCCCTCATGGGAAGCTGCTGCAGTGATTAGCGTAGCGATGGCTGCTCTTAACAATAGGCTTTGTGTTCTGTATGTGTGCGTGTGCTTTCTGTGTGTGTGTAGGCTACAGTGTGTTTGTGGTCGGGGTGGCCGACGTTGACCAGACGGAGCTCAGGAACATCGGCAGCAAGCCCAGTGAGAGGCACGTGTTTGTGGTGGACGACTTTGACGCGTTCGCCAAGATCCAGGACAACCTGATCACCTTCATCTGCGAGACGGCCACCTCCAGTAAGAACAGAGACCAGGCACCCAATCACACAAAAAGAGAGACCCAAGACTAATGAAAAGGACACGTTTTGACATTGAAACTTTGATTCACGAACTGATTTCTCCTTTGCTGGTACAACCATGATGTGAGGCTGCAGGTGTCGGGTCGTCACATGCAGGATAATGTCTTTCAACTTCCTCTAAAAAAAACGTTGTTTTGATTTTCCAGCTTGTCCTCTGATCTACATGAACGGCTTCACCACACCTGGTAAGTAATACCCCTTGACATCACATACGTCCTGATTTCTTGGAAGGAGATCACAGCGCTTATTATCAAAGCAATTATGGTCTTATCGTAAGTTCAAAGAAAACATCTCTAATCCGAGCTCTTGTTTTCCTAGTTACCCGTCTCCAGCTAATTTCTCTCTGCAATTGCCATCCCATTACATTGTCATAACATTGAAGCTTAATCACTTTCAGCACCTTGCCTTGAATGCTTGTTTTTTTCTTTTTTTACATTCATGGAAAGCTAGGACAACTAGCAACTAACTAAGGTCAACTTATCCGTTAACCGCTTAACAATGCACAGTACTGTCGGAAGGACTCCTGGGCATAATGATGGCTAATCCTCTGCTGCTGCTTTCTGTCCATTAAGGCTTTAGGATGCTGGAGGCGTTCAACATTACAGACAAGACCTTCGCAGGCATGAACGGTGTGTCCATGGAAACGGGCTCCTTCAATAGCTACATTGCCTACAGGCTCCATAAAGACTCCTTCATTAGCCAGCCTACCAAGTAAGTGGATTGGAGTGGGCTGAGGGGGGCCCCGTGTGTGTGTGTGTGTGTGTGTGTGTGTGTGTGTGTGTGTGTGTGTGTGTGTGTGTGTGTGACTGTCTGTCTGTCTGTCTGTCTGTCTGTCTGTCTGTGTGTGTGTGTGTGTGTGTGTGTGTGTGTGTGTGTGTGTGTGTGTGTGTGTGTGTGTGTTTTAAAGGAGAAAATGTAGTAGGGGGAGTTGCTGGGACAATAAAGAAATTAATCTGTGTGCTAGTAGTGTAATGTCTAAAATAGTAGCTCAATTGGACCTGGTATGTTTAGGGGATAGAGCTGGTATGTTTAGGTGATAGAGCTGGTATGTTTAGGTGATAGAGCTGGTATGTTTAGGTGATAGAGCTGGTATGTTTAGGGGATAGAGCTGGTATGTTTAGGTGATAGAGCTGGTATGTTTAGGGGATAGAGCTGGTATGTTTAGGTGATAGAGCTGGTATGTTTAGGGGATAGAGCTGGTATGTTTAGGTGATAGAGCTGGTATGTTTAGGGGATAGAGCTGGTATGTTTAGGGGATAGAGCTGGTATGTTTAGGTGATAGAGCTGGTATGTTTAGGGGATAGAGCTGGTATGTTTAGGTGATAGAGCTGGTATGTTTAGGTGATAGAGCTGGTATGTTTAGGGGATAGAGCTGGTATGTTTAGGGGATAGAGCTGGTATGTTTAGGTGATAGAGCTGGTATGTTTAGGGGATAGAGCTGGTATGTTTAGGTGATAGAGCTGGTATGTTTAGGTGATAGAGCTGGTATGTTTAAGTGAAGGAGCGGATGGTATGTTTAAGTGAAGGAGCGTATAGTATGTTTGAGGCTCAGAGCCGGTTGCATGTAAACAATATCCTTTATGTGTGCCGAACACATACATCTTCTCAATATTTCCATTTGGCCGGTTCATTGTCACGCATCTCTCCATGGCCCATTGGCTTCTCCCGGGCCTTTCCCCCTTTCCCATGCATCCCATAGTTCTGCCCAACCTGCAGTCATTAATCACAATGACCTGTAATCGTCCGAGGGGGCTCCCTATTGCCTTTTTGGCCCGCCTCTCACAGGCTGCTCCTTGCGTGTTGTTGCAGCTTGCGGAATATGAGGTGTTACGACAGAAAAAAACAACAACTGTTGGGGTCATATAATTGAAGGGTCCCAGGCCGGGGCTCTCCCCCCCTCCCCCCCCCCCCCCCCCATGCCACATGAGTCATATTGGAAGTGAACAAAAAACAAGGCCCCCCATTTAAAATGGTCTCCCAGGCAATTGCTGAACTGCTCAACTATTCTACCAACCCCACCTCCACCCCCTCCCCTTAACCCTCTCCTAAAGCATGCCTTGTTAATTTCTCTATAATGATACGCATTTTGGTGTGTGAGCGACTTGTGTGTGTGCTTGCGTGGGCCCAGCCATCGAGCCAGTTGCACGCAAATGGAAACACATTGTGAAGGAAAAATGACGGTAAATACTTTCAGAGTGCGAGGCCAATTCTGTGGGACTTGGAGGGGAACTGCCAAGCATTCACATGGCTGTGGCCTCCACAGTGGTGCAATGGATTCCGTCTCCTGCTCTTGCTTGTTGTTTGTCTTTAATGATGCTGCCTGGAGGATGTGGATTTTGACCTTTCGACCTTCAAACACCGTGTTACACATCAGATTGTGGGCTTTTGAATATTGATCACATCGTGAGGTGATATTGCTCTAATGTCTGTGAAGCGCCAAATTATTAATACGTCACCCCCCCCCCCCCCCCACCAATCTCTGCAAATTGTGTTATTAATCTGGTGGACTGCCAGGGGGAATTAGCCTAGGTGAACGGAGGGAAACCAGCCTGAGGGGAGACCTATACATTTGTGGTCTTTGGTTGAAAGCGCTGACGTACCGTCTCCTTCCAGGGGTTCCCCTCCCATGGCTCATGACAGATGCCTTTATTGTTACCCTCTTCCCAGGGAGGTCCACCCAGAAGGTCTTCCCCCAGCCTACACCATCATCCTGCTCTTCCGCCTGCTCCCTGACACGCCCACGGAAGCCTTTGATATCTGGCAGATCGCCGACCGCAACAACAACCCGGAGGTCGGGGTCACCGTTAACCGTGAGTCCTCAACCTCCCGCCCTCCGTCCCTCTATCCTCCCCTCCTCACACTCTGAAGATGGGGAAAACAGCTGTCGTCCACCACACAGCCACACATCTGCTATCTCTTAAGGCCTTGGAGTCCATCTATGGACCGTTCTTGCCACTACTGTGTGGACTAGACGCGGTATATCTGATATTAATTTGGTTGAATGATTGGATTATCCAAATAACCTGGAGGGGGGTCACTTTGTGAACAGAAGACACATATGCTCATACTACAGTAGAGCTTCTCGCGGCCAAACCCTCACATGGGTTTGATCCCTTCTCGCCATGGGCGTTGTGCGCACGCTACACTGTAAACGCTGGAATGGCGTTCATCAAAGGCTTCCCTCTCTGTGTTTCCAGCCTCCAGCAAAACCATCACCTTCTACAACAAGGACACCCGCGGGGAGATCCAGAAAACTGTGTTTAACGACCCCAAAGTCAAGGAAGTTTTCCACGGCAGCTTCCACAAGGTAACGTCCCTCGGTAGAAAACCACCCATCCAATACGGTGGTTGCCTTATCTCATGCTATGCTTTCGATCCTCAGTGAGTGGTGCTCCTTATGTTGTCATGGAGCATGTGAATGACTTATGGTATGGCCTCTCAGTGTCTCCACTGGCACATTACCTTTGGTCAAAGTACCTTTTCAAGCTAAAGGTACTACAGCCACCCGGCAGTGGCGGCGCCAAGGCCGTCGTTTAAAGAGATCCGGTTACCTTCACACACAAAGAAAACCAAAGACAAACGGCGCTATTCATCTCACACTGGTAGAGGCCCAGTGGAGTGTGAGGCTGTTTTACTCTTTCTATTTGGCATTACATGTTGTTGAGTTAGCAAGCCACGGGCCGTTACTGTGATAGATGGGCTGAAGAAGCCATTACTATGGGTACGGAGAGGTTAAAGAGAGGATCTAGTGACACTGGTGACCTCGGCACATTGCGCACAACTTTTACTGTTACTGTTAGCCTCAGTGAGTTCCCGCCGCTGGTGATTGGATGCTGTCTAGTGGAGGCTAACCCCAAACATCTCCTAATCAGTCTGCAGCAGTGGTCAGAGCCAAGTAGGATCAGCTTTTGTTTGGCCTCTGTAATGACTGAGCCCTTGGAGAACCTGCGTGTTGGCGAGGAAGGAGTGATTTAAATGATAATGTCTAGGGATTACTCTCTGGAGCCTTCCCTGGAGTGAAACATTCCAGGGAAGGCTACAGACGGTGTTTCCTTCATCTTATTGATTTTTGACCTCAGACACAAACAGACACAACATTAGCATTCACTCGAGAGGCTTAAAGCGCAAGGCCACTCCATTGGCTGGAAAATGAGACTTGAATATTGAACGGAGGTGTGTCAAACTGTCTAGCCATTGTTGTTGTTTTTTTTCGGAATTTGATTCATGTCAGTTCACATGAGGTTCTAATTTTTGAGCACCACAATACCAAAAGACTCCAGTTTAGAATACAATTCCTATGTATGCTACGTTATCATTAGTTGAATTTCAACAGGGATATCAAGTGTTTTCAAAGTGCGCACAAAAGACAAAACAATGGAAACTCACTTAGCTCAAACTCGAAAATGAATCAATGAATTGATCAACTAACCACTGTTTTGGCCCTAGTGCTGTGGGCAGAAAACAGGCACAGGTTAGTATAGGTATTTATTTTCCTCCTGCTTACCTGGAATGGCTTAAGAGGAGAGATATGTAAGCAAGAGCTTTCATATCCATACTTTGGTTTCTCCAAAGCATGTCCAACTGCATTTGATGTCCTTCCGAGAAGGAGCAATATGCCTCCAAATTTTAACAAACAATAGGTCCTACTCATTTCTCTTTTTTCTAAAGATCTAAGGTATCCTCAGTGAACCTCCTCTCTCTTGCACCTGAACGCAGTCTTCCAAATCCTGCTATTAAAGTCAATCAAATTTGATGAAAAAATAAATGTGAATATTGCTTTAATAATGCCGGTGGACTGACAGGGGATAATTGTGATGTAGCTTAGAAGCCCATAATAAACTTACAATGTGAATGAAATAGAATAGTTGAAAAACGTTGGGTCAGGGCTACTTGTCAACCGCCAAAATTATATTAACTGCTGTACTGTTTGTGTGTGCGTGTGTGTGTGTGCGTGCGTGCTTGCATGTTTCTCTGTGGCCCTGCTGGTGCCTGCTGTCTGAATGTACCCTGGGTGGCTAGCTTGTGGTAGCTGTAGCTGTTGTTCCATGTGCGAGCCCGTCTGCAGCGGTCTACCTACCTGCTTATTTGCTGGTCTGCTGAGTGAGTTCCGCCAGCCACTAGACCCGGCTGCTGCGCAACATGTTTTAAATGGATGTTTTTAAGTGGTTTCCCAACGCTCGGGCCATGAAAGCTAGACCCTGTGTGTGCTGAAACCGCGCTTGACCAAATAACAGTGTTGCTGTTCATTTCAGCCTGGATGAACGAGCAGTCAACGAGATTATAATGACCAAACATGTCGTTTTTGGAAGCAGACCCACAAGCATTAGGTGTTTATAGTGTATAGTTACTGACCGTTTCAGTAAACATAATACATCAGATGATTGAGCTGGCAGCAACCATGCCAGGAGGTTGGTAGAGGTTTAATAGTTTTGAAACACTTTCAGATTCCGTCACTTAAAGGGGGTTTAAAGTGCTGATAGGGTGTACTCTTACCTCACATAAAGGCAACCCTTATTTTGTTTTGTGCATTTTAACAATTTAGACGGTAGATTAATCAGAGAAGAAAGTCTTAAAGGTTGCTAATATACGTGCTGCAACATCATTTAGCCTCCGCGGTTTTCCACTGGGAGATCAACCATTTAGTCTCTTAGTTAAAGCGTACAGAACATCACAGTGTGCCTTATCTGGTAGCTTCTGCTACGGAAAAGCAATTTTGTAGCTCTAAGTCGCCAGTGGTGCTGATGTTGACTCTGCACTCTCAGATTTTTGCTTCAATAAGGAGTACAGGCTTTTTGTTGTTGCTAGTGATATTGAAAAGTGTGTAAAACTGTTCAGTAAGTTCAAACGCCAAACGGAGAGCCATGTCAATTTTGCCTTAATAAAGAAAGTACAGACGGGATCCGACTTTCCTTTCGGGGACTGGATTTGGGTTGGCCAGGGGACCAATAGAGGAAGAGGGGAAGTTGGACTGGATCGGCCTTATAGCCACAGCGCTTTAAAGACACTGGCTCTCAGGACCTTCATAAACCTCATGGAAAGGGTGCCAGGCGCTGTTCTGACTGCACTCTTTGTATTCTTCGGTTCTTCTCGGTGAAGACAGAATATCTTGTATGATGTATTCGGCTCAAGAATTATCTTTCATGTGACTGGGCCAAGTTGAGTTAATGACACAAGGAGCCACACCAGAAGCGGAGGAAACTCTATATAATGTGGCTCTAACCAAAGATAATGCTGGTGAGCATATGCTGCCCACCAGAAGATGCTCTTGGGAAAACAGTGTTGTCCTCCCAGATCAGACATGGGAACTTACGCACAAGAATAATTACCTGTGGGTTTTTCTTACAATCCCCAAACAGTTTCATTATATCCCCGTTTTTGCAATCAAATTCTCATCTATTTAATCAGAACTTGGTCTCAGTTGCATCTTGAAAGGAGACCCGAAACCGCTGGCCGGCTGGTCAATGGATGAATGCCTTAAAATACGATCTGACAGCTATCAAGGCCTGACCCAAAACGCTTTGAAATAGTACATCATATATAATGGAAACATTTGAGGCTTTGAGGGAAGAAATCATTACACAATTGTACATCCTATCTATTTCTATGTATCGACAGGACAAACATTTACAAATAATATTGTTGATGCAGGATAATATAGCTCAACATTCCTCTCAGAGTCAATGGTCCACCGTAAACCATGAACACTATTTTCCATGGACATTAAGTGCTGTAACTGGACATAATGTTTACGCTTTGGTCAGTGATGTGATCTGTAAGCAAACATTATCCGGATGCTAATGTTTCATGAAGAGTTGTTTTGGTATGCCAGTGCATGGTGGGGTAAGCAGCCACCTCTGCTGCTGTCACCACAGCAGCAGAGTCAGTTCTGTTGCCAGGGAGACCAACAGTCGTTTTGTGATTGATTGCCAAGAGCGAGGCCCCCAGTCTGTGGTGGGTATGGCTTTGTAGCGAGAAAAGGTTGCTTGCTTTTTCTGACAGAAAGAAGCTTGTCAGATGATTCAGGGAGGGAAAATGTGCAGCCGCGTAAGGAAAGTTTTTAAAGTGCTGCACTTTTGATGGCGCACCACAAATATGATTTCAAGATGTCGGCTATGGTTTCCTGGACAGGAACTCTCATGTTCTGGCCTCTTGTCATTTTTTAACGTAATTGTGGAATTACCACTCATATCTCCATCAGTATAATTACAAGTGGTGATTTCAGACAAAAATAAAAAGTCTGTTTTCTTCCCCACACTCACCAAAAGCCGTTCCTTAGATCTACCGTCACCCATATTTTTGTCACTTCTGCCACTGCAAGACCACATTTTCAACAGTGGTTCTGTTGGTTTTCTGGTATCTAGACGCCACATTTCCCATATGTAGTCCATCAGTGGAAGACAGTAAGTGAGGCTTTGCGTGTCAAGGAGAACTCCAAAATATATTGCAATGGCTTTTCTATTTGCTGTCAAGATTTTAGAAATCGTCTCCCCTTACACTTGTTGAGCCAGTCACCTAAATGATGAAAACCATCAGGGAAGAGTAAATAATACTGACAATGTTAACATATGCCATCATTATCTCTCGAAAGGTGTCCGCACGCATCTTCAGTACAGTCTTCTTTGAGTTCCATAAAACCATCATCTGCTCTCAAGGTTACCCCTGCCTCTTCCAAATTGCAATAGATGCCATGACTTAAAACAGTTTGTTCCCCAAAGCATCCATTGCCAAGCATCCATATTCTAGGCAAATTGGCAGTGGTGGGATATTGCAGGGATTACCATGTATTGTCCATTAACCCTCCACCACTACCACCACCTCCTCCTACTTCCCTTCCCTCTCTCACAGCTGCACATCAGCATCTCCCCCGAGAAGGTCAAGCTGAACGTGGACTGTCAGGAGGTGGCAGAGAAACCCATCAAGGCGGCCAATAACATCACCCTGGAGGGCTATGAAGTGCTCGGCAAGATGAGCAAGTCTGGGGCTGGGAAGAAGCAATCGGCAACAGTAAGTGTGTGTGCGTGTGTGTGTGCGTATGGTGTGTGCTCCTGTGTGGGGGCTGAAAACAATCCCAAAGAGTGCAACCCGATCTCAAAGTATAACGATATACAGAGCATTATGACAAATGGTATGTGTTCAACAAATCCATACCAAAGCCATCTTGCATGTTTACCCTTACCCTTTTGGGCTTTTAAAGAGAACCCGGGGTGGCATTTGTCTCAGGCGTGAGTACAAATGTTGATCAGCAACCCACAGTCTCTCTTCAAGAGATGAAAGGCTGCCTCCCTCCTCTCATCTCTCTGAGAGGTCCTCTTCTGTTCTTCCTCTTATTGGAAGCTAATGGAATGGAAGCTATTTGTGACACCTCTTCCTCTTTGTTGTGCAGTTCCAGCTCCAGATGTTTGATATTGTGTGCAGCCTGAGCTGGACGAGCCGAGACAAGTGCTGTGATCTGCCCGCCACGGTGAGATGCAGAGTCTGCTGGAGATTCCCTTTTTGTGTTTTTCATAACCATATCTCCTAATCCCCCCTGCAATACTGACAATAGCCTAGCATGCCCTGTGTTTTTAATAACTGTCAAAACCGTATCTTTACGTTTTGGAAAGCACACATTTTGGCCATATCTTTTTTTTGCACACATTGAATCCATTTGAGTGATTATTCCAGGATATTTTTAAATAATCAAACTAATGTATTGCTTTTGGGGTTTTTCAGTTGCAGTTCCCGAACCACAAAATTATTCCCCAACATAGGAACTATTCTCTGCTCTTACCCAAGCATTCATAACTTTTGGTGAAGTTATTTTTGGATGAGTATACATGATGGTGATTTGCAGAATTCATCAACCAAATACAGGGTAGAAAAGGGGTCTGCTAATTAAGCAGAACTACTCCATCGTTAACTTCTGCTACTGCATCTGAAGTGAATAGCACATTGTATGCTATATAATTACACTCATCTGACGGCTGCCAATATGCGGACCAGAACACATAGATACAATTGTGCCTGTTGATCACAGGGAGGAGAGTAAATCATTACCTTCATTTGCTATTTAATGTTAAATGCCGGAGAGAGTCTACAGAGTGTAGTTAGCTAATTTGTATTCATTTTTGTATAATTTCCATCCACTTGTATTGCCTTATGTATTTACTGCCTTTTATTATTACTTATCCCAGGGGGTCAATTCCAAAAATAAGTAGTAATGATAACTTTTTCTGCTTCCAGTTGCACTTCAGTTTAAGACCAATTGTTAAACTCCAGCAGCCACATAAACACACAGATACTATCTGCATTGTGCTCATTGAGTTTTTTCAACTTTTTAATACATCTTGTATAAACATATAGCTCTTACACATGGACATACAGTGTGTACTCTGCATGTTTTCCTACCTCCCCGTAGAGTTGCAAACCAGACTTGACCTCACCCATCAAAGTGGTTCTCAGCAGGGTACATTCATGACACTTCTGAGGCGTCTTCTACGTCTACATGAAGTTCTTGTTTATGACCTGTGTGTTTATGTGTGTGTTTGCGTGTGCGTGTGTGTGTGTGTGTGTGTGTGTGTGTGTGTGTGTGTGTGTTTCCCTGTCATCCTTCCGCTGCAGAGAGAAGAGGCCAAGTGTCCGGCCCTTCCCCACTCCTGCACATGTACCCAGGACAGCATCGGCCCCCAGGGACCCTCAGGCCCCTCGGTAAAGACATTATCACCCGCCCCTTCCCTCCACCAACTGTCACGTCCGATCCGACTCACTTCAACAACCCCCAACCCACCTCCCTTCCCCCGTCCCCCACCCAACACTTATGTCAGTCCTCTCCCCCTGAATTGTCAGTCTTTTTATGGGTTTGTTTTCTTTGGTGGTGCTGGAGGTAGATGATGAGGTTAATGATGATGATGATACCATACCTGTCTCCGTTTGTGATGGTCTGCCCAGACAAACAGAGCCACCGCCACTGCTGCAGCAGCAGCTACAGCAGAGCTGCTCCTGTTTTTAGTAGCCCTGCACGGCTGCTGCAGCACTTAAGCATTAAGAGCAGGGTGCATGGAGGAAGTCCCTGGTGTTGAGGATTAGGGACGGCGGTGGAGCGCCGCAGAGAGATGTGGGCGCCGGGGAGAAGTGTCAAGAGATAAATGCAAGTTGGGGCGGGGGGGGGGGGCTGGAGAAACACAGGGAGATTAAGAGAGTCGACGCGTGCAATAAGGCTGAGGTCGGGTTAGGAAGGCTGTCACTTTGTTCTGCTGGAAAGCCTCTGGAATCTGCACACTGCTGTTGCTCTACTTGTTGTGTTATGCTCCGTGGAGCTGACCCTGTTGTTGTTCTTTCTCTTTCCAGGGTAGCCCTGGTACCAAGGGGCCAAGAGGAGAGAGAGGAGACAGCGGCCCTGCTGTGAGTCAAGACGTCAAGTCGATCCTTGACGTATTTTTTGTTTTGAGAGCGTGCCCTCTGAACACTCTTGACATTATCATTTTTGGAATTCACTTTATTGTATGAATCAGTTGGATCCCACTTTGCATGACCATGCACGCCACATATGCAAACAATAACAAGAGTAACTTCAACCTCATTGTCCCGCTACGACCGAAGGACTGTAGGATTGATCCCAGTGTACATTACATCACCACAAACTATTTTCCTATATTGAACACATCTTTACATTCTTGATGAGAAGCTGTCGGTTTTAAGGCTGCAGGATGCACTTTTTCCACCCTTGCTCATTGTGTGTACCTAGGCTGTTCATAGTTGAATGTGAGTCCTTGCGGGGTGATGCAAAGCAGCAGTATACTATACCATAAATATACTCAGTCTCACGGTGTTCCTGGTCTGTGTCTCAGGGTGGATTCGGCCCCCGTGGTGAAGCAGGACCCGCCGGCTCCATGGGCCCACCAGGCCCACAAGGCCCCAACGGCCTCTCTCTACCTGGGGAACCCGTAAGTCACGTTGGCCCCTGAAAAGCTCAGAGAGCTGCACATAATATACTTCCCGCACAGTTGGATTCACCATAGGTCTGTGTCCCCGCTGGTCGTTGGAATGCAGGAATATGTATGTTGGGCTGCTGCCAGACTTATCTGATATGTGGTCCTACTTTCAAAGGAATTTTAAACTAAGATAGGGGGAGTCTCTCTCACCACTCACTTACCACATCTGTATTATGAAGGTTGTCTAATGAGTATCAGTGTGATTTAGAAGCACTTAATAATAAGCGCATTCCATTGCTCGAAAGTTGGACATCACTTTCTCCTCTCCTCTACACTCATTTTTCTACAGTATATTTTACATTCATTTGTTGAGAAGAAAAACTGGTTACACTTGACAATAAGGGTACATTAATTAGCCATTGAGAAGCACTAGTTGATATAGTATTTAAAACTAACAAACAGTCAAGTCATCGTTAACTACCAGTCTAGTAATCATTCACTAATGGTGTTCAGGTTAACTAAGATAATGGCGTTTAATGGGGTAAGGGTTAACTCTATACCTTACCCATTACTTAGGATTAGAGATGGTGTGGCAGTTCAACCGGAGTTGGTTTAGCTAACAAGAAAAAGATAACCCTAACCCTGAATTCCAATGCTTAATAATTAGCTAATGCGGCATTAACTAATGTTAATTAATAGTTAATTAATGCACCCTTATGGTAATGCATTAACCAAAAACAAACCAAGCGAGTTTCAAGTTGAGTTTCTGCTGGTCGTTCTCCGAAAGAACTTGCTTCACCTCTCCCTCATCGCTCATTCATCCAATCCTCTCCATCCTCTTCTCCTCCACAGGGTCGGCAAGGACCAAAGGGAGACTCCGGAGACCCAGGCCAGCCTGGCCGTCAAGTGAGTAAACGTCTCCCCGTCTTCCTCTCCTTCTCGTCCCTTTTTTCCACTTTCCAAACTAGCGTGGCTGCATTCAGCTGGAAAAGGAAGATTAACGGCGGGGAGGATCAGTACTGGAACCAGGAGTCAGTAGTCTGCTCGGCAAGGGTTGAAACCACCACTCCGAGTGGGAGGTCGAAGCCATGCCATCCCCTGGGGGGGGGGGGGGGGGGGGGGGGGGGGGGGGGTGGAGGGGGGGACCGGATGCTCCAAATCAACCCACTGATTGACACAGGATGGAAGCCCAGAGAAGACTATGGAACATTGAATCCCGGTACCAATGGGAAGCAAGGGATGGGAAAAAAAGAAAGAAAAAAAAACTCTGCAACTTCCATTCCTCCTACTGGGCTTCGACAAGGATTAAGATCTTTTAGCAGCATTTTGAAGAGTCGCAGCAGTTGCTCGATTTTCGTCTATTAGCGCAGATGTCGCCCTGAGCATTTTGGATGAACAGTGAAGAAGTCTGCGAAGAGTCGAGCTAATAAACTGGATTACCATAAGCTGGGGTTCATCAAGAGTCTTTACGGATATCCGGACCCCATCAGTTCCACCAAGGCCATCCTGTCTACATCATGTATTCAGGGAAGATACCAAGAGTTATTTTTTTCCAACTTCTTTTTTTAGCCCACATTAGAACGTTCTTTTTGGCCCTCACAGATCCCTATGACATCAGCAGGTCAGTGTTGACCGGGCTGGCGGGTTATGGTCCACTTTTGAAGTACCAGTGATTGAAGCCAAATCACACCGTTTACAACCATTGGTTGTCTTGGCCTCTGAATAAGGAAATGATGGCATGGGGAACCAGGAGTCATTCGATGAACATTAGAGAAGAATAACGTCATGTATTTCTCTTTCTATAACAGCAACTCAGTAATAACAAGTAATTACTTCACATTATTATGGAAGTCAATTGAAGAAATTCGAAAAGGAATACAACAAGCATGTTCATTAAAGCGAGAGTTGACACGGCCTCAGTCATTCGATTGAAGGCTTGCTATGGCAACCCATATTGAGGTAGGCATTGTAGTCAAACAGCAAAGAGGTTGCATCTGTCAAGCAGAGGGAATGCCAATGAGCCAAGTTCTCCTTCTGAAACAGAGACATTCCATCAAAAAGTGTTTAGATGTGCCATTCCTGCTCATTTGCACTCGATTAAGTGTGTTTCTTCTTTTTTTTCTCACAGGGTACTCCTGGGCCTTCTGGTCCCATGGGCCCCGTCGGACAAGCCGGAGGCCGGGTAAGAGCCAATCTGATATTATACCCGGGGTAGGAACTTTGAGGAGCTTTTTCTTTTATTTTCGGGAAAAGCACTCAAATGAATGGGACATTTTGATGAAACACATGTCGGAGCCCACTCTGCGCTGCGTGTTGAGATAACACGTAGCCGTCTCGCTACATCTTAACCCCAAGTAACCGCCAAGAGCCCGGGGACTCCCTGCTGTTGTGAAAACCCATGCAAGTCACTCACTATTCACAGAGCTTTTCACAGTGGAGATATTCAAACAAATCTGGGAGAAGTATAGGCTCGCTGGGCTGATGTATTGGTCAAACAAAGGGCTAACTGCCTCCCTACCCCATTGTGTGATTGTATGATATTATTTCTACTCAGGGACCACCAGGAAAGGAGGGATCATCTGGACCCAGAGGCCCCCAAGGGCCCATGGTGAGTGTGTATGTGCTTGTGTGTGCATGTGCATGTCTGTGTGTGTTGTTTTTGGATGTCTCGTTGTCTTGCACCCCTGTGAAGAGGTAAACACCATCCCCGGAGTGTTGTTTGTATTTGGTTATACTTTTAGACGATAACTCTCTCTCAGTGTGTCTCTGGAGACTCCTGTCACAACAAAAAAAGATACCCTGGTTCTGTCCCGCTGCCTCACTGTTATGAGAAGGAAACGTGCATCTGGTTTGCCTCTCTCTCTCTCTCTCTCTCTCGCTCTCTCTCCTTGTGGTTAATCAAGCAGCCATGCCAGCGTGCCAGTGTTGCGTTCACATGGAGCTCACGGTGGCTGCACTGCCCCCGGGCCCTTAACAGGCTTGCCATTCTGCTTCCTATCCACACTGCTGGCCCTGTTTCCACCTCCTCCTCCTCCTCCTCCTCATCCTCCTCCTCTGTCTCCTCACCCTCCACCATCTCCTCGCCCTCTTCATCTACCTTCTCCTCCTCATCCACCTCTTCACCCACCTCCTATTCCAACTCCTTCTTCACCTCTTCATCTCATTCCTCCTCCCCTTCCTTATCATTGTCCTCCTCCTCTACCTCTTCATCTTATTCCTCCTCTTCCTTATCATTCTCCTCCTCCTCCTCTAGCTCTTCATCCTATTCTTCCTTCCTTATCATTCTCCCCCTCCTCCTCTGCCTCTTCATCTTATTCCTCCTCTTCCTTATCATTCTCCTCCTCCTCCTCTACCTCTTCATCTTATTCCTCCTCTTCCTTATCATTCTCCTCCTCCTCCTTTACCTCTTCATCGTATTCCTCCCCTTCCATATTATTCTCCTCCTCCTCCTCTGCCTCTTCATCATATTCCTCCCCTTCCTTATCATTCTCCTCCTCCTCCTCTGCCTCTTCATCCTATTCCTCCCCTTCCTTATCATTCTCCTCCTCCTCCTCCTGTCCTCTTCATCCTCCTCCACCTCCCTCTGCTTCTTGTCCCGCTCCACTGCCTCCTTCTCTTCCTCCTCCCTAATGCCTCTTGGCACCACGTAGCGGTGGACCTCCCTAAAGCACGCGTTGAGGCACCCTCCCATCTCGACCTATAGCTTCTTAGAATCGTATCACTTAATTGGGACCAGCAGTCTAGAGCTGCTGCTGCTGTGGCTGGCTTCACCTCAGCCATGGCAGTGGGTGAATTATTAACTCTTTCTCCTTGTTATTGTTTTTTCTCCTGGCAGGGAAATCCTGGAAATCCAGGAGTGCAGGGAGTTTCAGGAAAGCCAGGAAAACAGGGAGACACAGGAAACCCAGTATGTACATCTATAGATTTGATTGGACAAGGACCTGGACTTATAATGAATGACATAAATTATTTCGGAAAGGCTTATAAGATAATGATGATGATGATGATGATGATGATGATGATGATGATGATGATGATGAGAACATTTATGAATGATTTAAAAAGGCTGTTAAATATAGTTTATTTGTTCATTTGATTTCTTCCTCAAATACATGCAAAATGAACATGTCTTTATACCATTTCTTCATCTCTCGTCTCTCTTCTATAGGGATCAGCTGGCATTAAAGGAGAAAAGGGAGACAGGGTATGTATCACGTTTGTCATTTCAAATCAAATTATATTCGAATGGCCCAGGGAGTGAACTGTATCATCTAAAAGTATTGTCCCTTCGCTGTGCCCTCTAGGGAGACTTTGCATCCCAAAACATGATGCGCTCCATCGCCAGACAAGTCTGTGAACAGCTTGTCAACAGTAAGTAAAGGGTCCAGTCATCAGTATCTGCACCTAGAATGTGCAAAAAGTCAATCTGAAAACATTGGATACAGACTGACCCCACTCACCTTGTGTGCGACTCTTTGCAGGCCAGATGAGCAGAATCAACCAGATGCTCAACCAGATCCCGTCCGGTTACCGTAGCAGCTCAGCCGGCCCACCTGGCCCTGCCGGCCCTCCTGGAAATGAGGGATCTCGCGGAGAGCCCGGACAGACAGGCCGGCCCGGATTCCCTGGAACTCCAGGTCTACCCGGAAACAACGGAGAACCAGGTCCAGTCCATATTTCTGCTGGGGAAATGTCTTGGGGAGGAACTGCTGCACCTGATGCTGCTGTGACTTCAATGGACAGAGTGCATGCTACCACTTGATTACCAAACATGATTATTTTAGTCCTAAGACCCTTTTTGATCAAGCATGGCTGAAGTATTTCATTGAATTGGGTGCTTCATGTTGTCGAGCTTCAGGCTAGGATGAACTCTCTTCTTGTTTTACAGTTGCTTTTGTCAATGGCTGCCTGTTAAATTTCAGCGTATTAGCCAATGGGTAATTTCGCTGAGCTTAGCCCTGGCTTAAGTCCGGCTAACAGGCCCATCTGTGACTGATCTCCATGTGTACGGCTGAACCATGCAGGTTTGGCAGGAGAGAAGGGAGAGAGAGGAAACCCAGGCACAGGCACCAGAGGACAAAGAGGAGGAAGCGGACCACCAGGTAAGACCTAGACCCTGTTCTTTCTCAGTCAGCTCCAGGGCTTAAAACACCTTCTCCATGGAGAGAGACAAGTGGCGCCAGGAGCCCAGTCTATTGGAGCGAGTTGATCTTTGTTCCCCAAATCATTCCCGAATTGAACGGCAGAAACGTTTGACTAACTCGCAGCGGTGACCCTCTGTGACACTGCGTATCCCTCGTAGACCAATTAAAAAGAATGGCTGAGGTTTACAACCAGCAAAGATTTACATACATGTGGCTCAATGCACCCGCTTTGGGCAGCTGGAGGACATAAATTACGTGGGGGGAACCTCAAAACGTATTCTGAGTCTTAGTTCTCCTTTTTCGAAGAATTTATGTGCAGTGAGTTTCTGTAACGGGTCCACACGCCATTAACACATGCTGGAGCGCTGGAAGATCTTCATCAACAGATGGTGGTACTCAGGACATAGCAACGACATTGTAAACACATCACCCGAGCTGTTAGGGATATTTATGTTGCTGTAAGACACTACCACATTGGCTTTTGTTGGTGCTGTATTACTAGAATTCTCTGAGAGTCTCTGGATATCGGTCTTGTCCGTCCGTGGATTTTCTCGCCAACCGTTCATCCCATCGACTTCACACTTGACCGGGGTATTGCCGAGGACCCGAGGAAGTGCCGTGTCGAGTGTGAGGTGGTTCGGATGAGGGGTTCTCAAAAGGGCTGCAAGCAGAAACACGGCAGCCAAGCAATCGGCCCGTGCCGAACATGCGCGTTTCGACTAGGTGCACGAGTTAATACTAAGTATGTCTTGTCGAATGAAGCCAAACAGCTCAGAGAACGGCCTATCCCAGTTGGGTGGGTGGATAAGTGCAACGCACCAGGAACCGGCTGATGGTCCCCTCTCTGGACGGGAGTGGAGCAGCACTGGGATCACTTCAGTGGTGATGAATGATGCGCCGTGTGTTGGCCTCCCATGTGCGTTTGAGTGCGAACGCCAAAGAAACCGAAAAAAAAGAGAGAGCGAATGGGATGGCTGCACAATGAGCTTTCTTTAGGGGCTCCCTACACAACACATGGGCTCACTTAGGGAGTTGGAGAGCGCGAGGGAGAGGGTGGGAGAGGGAGAGAAAGAGGGGGAAAAATTCCACAGAGGGTTTTCTTGCGTCTAGACAGACGAGGCCAGGGGCAACTCCACAGAACCAACTCCACAGACTACTTGTCTTTCACATTTTCTTTTTTTTGCGTCGTTCTTTTTTCTGGTCAAGCTTTTCCCTGGGGCCGTCTAAACATTTAAATTACAGCGCTGCAAAAACCAATGTTACCCATACCCTTTCCACTGGAGATTATCCCCCATGACGTCACTCTCTTTGCTTTTCAACCGCTCGGCATGAGAGGCTCCAACTTTATCTTTCCCTCCCCTTTACCCTAAACCCCCCTCTACTCACCATCTCCCTCCCCCCTCCCCCCTCCCCCAGGGCCCCCAGGGGAGTCCAGGACAGGACCCCCAGGGCCCAGCGGCGCGGCCGGGCCTCGCGGCCCTCCCGGTCGCCAGGGTGCCTCCGGAGTGAGGGGCCCGCCTGGCCCCCCTGGCTACTGCGACTCCTCCCAGTGTGTGGGGATCCCCTACAACGGACAAGGATACACAGGTACGGCCGGCAGCACCCTATAGGTGCCCCTGCATGGAACTGTTGTCAAACCAACCATGAAATGACGCATGCTAAGTAGAATTGCTTCTTTCGATTACTAAATGATGCTTTAGATAATGTACGGAGCACGGACTAGGGCGGTTCATGAGAATTGGAAGACGGATACAAATTTTGATTGGATGGCAAAGTGCTCTGTTCCGCTCCTGCATTATATAAAGCTGTGTTAGTGGCATGCGTAGTTTTGACTTACAAAGAATGAAAAAGACCTTGTTTCCACAGTCAACCACTCACTTCCTTTTCTGACCTATTTTCAGGTGCATAGTAAACTATCTAAGCCTCCCGCGCTGCTTTCACTTTGACGTCCTGTTTCCGAGACGCGCCACCGACACTCTCTAAAGAGGGGGGGCGTGTGAGGATAACAATTCACCACGGACACGATAACACGAAACCAAAAACAAAACCAACAACATAACAAAACAAACAAAACCGGTAGAAAAGGTCAAAGGAATGGACTGGCACTAACATCTCCTCACAGCGGCAGGCCACCGTGATGGCGCTGTGTATGCATCTTGAAAAAAAACAACCACACATGGTGCGCAGGAAAGGAATATCTCTCCGCAAAGGAAGGAGGCATGTACCCAAAAACCCAAACCAAAAGCGACCGTACCCAACACCTACTAACACCAAGGAGGTTAACAAACAGAGAAAAGTTTTGACGAGCAAATGCAGAGCAAATGACGACTGTAAATAAAACCGATTCTTGTTTTGTTCTGTTTGCCTTGTAAATGATTTATGAACCGAAAAAACGTTTGCCGTTTGAGAGATCATGTTAACATTGATGCTTGTGCCTTATAACCCCCACCTCTGCTTACTTAACTGCCAGCATAACCTCTGTTGAAGATGCCATCGGGGCCATTTTGTTCTGTTATTTCATCTGGTGCTCTGGTCAGGACTGTAGCATGTATCATTTGTACATTTAATCATCACATATTTTTTGTTTACTTCATGTGTATGTGTCTGTATGTTCTCCGAATACACGTTAAAAGTGAATGTGTGCTGCCCTGCCATTTCCATATCGATTTTAAGTTTTACATTTTTATTTTGTGGTTGTTTGTTTATTTTAAGCTTATTTTTACTTAAAGGTACGTCATTATGAGAATGCCCAAGAGGGTGTTATTATTATAGAGTGTCATCACATTTTGCAGTAGTTTCTTCTCAACGTTTCGTTAAATGCGTGTATTTATCATACCAGATTTGAAAGGAGCAAAGGACCTCTTTCTGAGTGTCACCTCCACAGAGTATCCAGCCGGACAGTAATTTGACAGTGGGCATTTTTGATAAAGTCCATAGCAAAGTGCAATACGATTAGGTCTGTGCATGTGAAGGTTGTACAATGAACGCTTTTTTTTCTTTTTCTGGGGATTATTGATTTGTTGATTGATTGTTTTTGGGCCAATCCAATTCATGCCTTTTTCCAGCCAACCACTACGAGCCTGAACCTGCGGTAGTGTCAATACCTGTGGAGCAGGACGAAGATTATGATTCAGAACTATCACCTGGAAACCAACGAAGAAAAAGGTCACTACCCAGGGACGTAGTATAGTCTCCATAACAGACACACACACACACGCACACAAACACATACATATGCACAAACAGATCTAAAAAAAAAGTGTTCTATTGAAGGAATAGCCCATAATTATTTCTGCAGTTTTATTCAGTCAAACGAAATGTACAGGTTACATAGCCTTGGCTTTATCACACATGTTTGTCAACGTGAGGAAGGTTAGATGAGTACAAAATAAGATGTTTTGATTTGCAAACCTGTGTGTTTGGTTTTACTTTAAGTGTCTCGCTTGTTATATAAGAGCATCAAATGTTCAATGGAGTCCAACATGTAATGCCCTATACTTAATGACCTAAAATAAATTAAGAATATGTTTGCTAATTTACAATTTAAAACTTGTCCGATGATGCGTATTAAGAACATTCAATATTTACATATTTTTTGTTTGTCAAAATCAGAAAGGTGTTTCTCTATGTTTTCTGTCCCCTTCAATCTTCATTTTAGTACACCCTACCATAAATTGTTAATTGTGGCTTTTTATAAGTCAATGTTTATCAGATTATTTCTTTTTTTGTTACCAAAGGTGGAATTGCATGTGTGTGTTGTATATTTAGTGAGGATAACCAAATCAGAATATAGTTGTAGTTTTTGCACCAATGCAGTTGTATTTGCTTGCAAGGCTATGGATATAGAATTGCTTTTCTCACATTTTTACTGCACATGTGTGAATTCCACAACCATATTTTCTTATTTATTTCTGAAACAGAAGAGGCATTTTTCAATAAAACTACTGAAAATGTAGAACAATCCTCATGTCATTTATTGACCATTTTCACTTGATTATTTTTTCTACCAAACATTTGGCAAATTACATATATGACTAAAGCATTGCCATTCAATTGATAATTACTGTAGGTTCTTATGATAAACCCTTTATGATTAAAGGGTTAAAGCATCATCATTTCTCACTTAAACACTAAGTGAGAGTACAAATTGAACCAAAGCCCTTTCATCTTGGTTGACTGACTCCCATACTTGCCAAGGCCCGGCTTCGAAAAACTTTACTGGTCTATTAAAACAATTCCCACCAACAATAGTGTGTGTGATATAAATATACCACTGCAGAGATTAGTCCAAACGATCGGAAACTTTCTAAACTGTGGAAAGAAAAAACACAAAAATGCACCACAGCAAATCGACTTTTTCATGTACTTAAAAGCAGCTGTTGTACGCTCACCTTATCAGACTGTAAACGATCACACACAGGTTTCCATAAGGAAAGTCTCAATTACCTTTGATCTATCTCTGGCAACGGAA
This sequence comes from Pollachius pollachius, assembly GCF_949987615.1. Lineage (NCBI taxonomy): Eukaryota > Metazoa > Chordata > Actinopteri > Gadiformes > Gadidae > Pollachius > Pollachius pollachius. The sequence goes on along the minus strand of NC_136948.1, from coordinate 16,156,665 downwards.
AACACAGAGATCTAAGACGTCCACACGCAAAACCAAGAGAACACACAAGTGAGGAAACGTATAAAGTAACAGTGCTACTCAGGTCACTTCCTTTCAATTATAAAAATGTTGTCTCCGTGGGGGCCTTTTAAAACTAAATGCTAGCGATAACAACAAGCAGAGTGTGTGGGGGGTTGGTATCAAGGTCAGGACCACCTCCACCCCCACCAGTAACACCAATGGCCGGCTACGGGGGGGGAACTCCTCTCGTAACCCCTCATTCCTTACTGAATGGAGAGTCACCATGGAACTCCCCCTTCAGGGGCACATCCAGACCTGCAGTGTGTGTGTGTGTGTGTGTGTGTGTTTGTGTGTGTGTGTGTGTGTGCGTGTGTGTGCGTGTGTGTGTGTGTGTGTGTGTGTGTGTGTGTGCGCGTGTGCATGTGTGTGTGTGTATGTGTGTGTTTGTCTGTGTGGGATGGGACTTTTGCGTGAATCCCTTTCCTGCAGTATATCCAGGCCACCGGAACAAACCTTTCCAGTTAGATAATCCCAGGTTGCGTGTCTCCATGGGAACCTTGTAAATGTTGTTCATAAAGGTGTGCGGGACATGTCTGTAAAAGCACTCTGAACACAGAGATGTGTTGACATGGCCACATTTTGAACAGGAGACATACACTTCACAGTGGGAATCTTTGACGCTATGTTGGATCGTGGGAATGAAGCATCCAAAGGAAACAGACTTGTGTCTGTTAGGGGCAGCACCGATTTGGACAAAGTATATCACCCCGTTATGGCAACTGTTCATTAAACTGCCTCATAAAATGCCAAAATATTATCATGATTATCATGAGCAGTCCAATAGTGAGGTACACAATTGGCCTATTGGGAACTCCGTGAATCCCCATTTGCCAACGTGAACAGCGTGTGGTAATTTGTTTTCAAAAAGTTTAGACAAATATGCAAAACCTGGGAAAGACGTTCATCTTAATGCAGCTGATTCTTCCAGCCATATAAATTAAAAAGGACACCCCACTTCTGAAGGTTAGTGTTAAGGTTGCTGACCAAAGCTATTTACATATAAACCAATGAGGAGATGTTGATCCCCAAATACCTGAAATCCGACTGGGGCACGGAAGACCAAGTCATCGTACGTGCTCTGTAGAAAAACACTTGAGGAAATGTTTTTCGTGTAAATTGTGAATTGCGTCACTCTATAAAGAAATGTTGTGGTTCTAGTTAGAAAGCGTCCCTTCCTGAATGACATAATGGTTATTTGTTGCTCTTGGTGACTTCTCTGTCTGGTGTATGGTCTTCCCATCAGGCACTGGGGTCTCACCGCTAGCTTCCCCCCCCCTCAGTGTGCATCTGTGATCACTTTGTGGTCGGGGTTTTACGTGGGCTCTGCTGTACAGACTGTTGCTCTGATGGCTTTTCACACAGACCCCTGTTTAGGTTCCAGCTGTCCCACTCTCCTTGTCACACAGTTCCCATGCCCTGAATCGTACTGTGCACGTCTATCACAACACAAATGAAAATGAACAAATCTTTAGGTTCAGGTTAGACAATGCAACCACACCATAGGACTTCCTGTACTCGAATGTATAAAAATCACTTAAGTGCTGAACTGAACTGATATTCAGTTCAGTAAACTAACATTATTGGTTACAGAGTATTTGGGTCCATTTTTGGTTTGCAATCTAGACATCTGGAGATTTTCCCTTTTTCTGATTTACTGATTTAGCCGTGCTGTTTATCGTGTGCCGCTAACAGCGTTTTGAGTTAACAGACTCAACATGATATGCAATCAAAATAAATAAATGATCAGAGGAAAACAGTGTTGGCATATTGCAATAAACTCCAACCTTTTTAGAGATAATTGTACAACCGGGGAGCTGGGTAAAACACGTTGAGAGATGTTATCCCTTTTATCTAATTTGCGTGTTAGTCATCTCTCAGCATGATTTATGGGGAAATTCTTGAACAATGCAGAAAGGATTTTATAACAAGATGTCCAAAGGACGGAAAATCACTTACAGGGAATGGGCCAGTACATCGGAGAAACCAACCATGTATTGAGAATCCATCACAAGGGACTGGGAAGTAAAACAAATGCATGCCGAATTGAAGCGGGGTTGTAAAGACAATATACCCTTAGATGTTCAGTGATCATGATTTACATCCATGAAAGTAAATCATAAAGTGAAACATGATTGATTCCTCCGACAGCCTTTAAGTGTGAAACACTGCATGCTAGCAAATGTAACGCTTGATAAACTTTGACGAAAAAACACACTTCTTCATTGAATATTGCTTTATCGCGAGCAGCTCAAATGACTCCAGGTGAGAAAAGCGATGGGGAAACGCAACGCCCATGCATCACTTACTCGACAGCTGGACCTAACACTGAACGACTATAAATAATACAAATTATGCTAACCCTAGTTAAACCCTTGGAACTAATGGGATTTTTGGGACTTGCTTTAGCCTACCAGAAGGGTGAAAGGTGAGGATAAATTGTGGAGCACTGCCCGAATGTGTGGGGGGGTTTGAATGTCTAGTTCAAGAAGAAATTCGGCACCAAGAACATATTCCAGCACTTGAATCCCCCTGCCTGTGTTAAACCAGCCTCCCCCTAACGACTTAAACACCCTGCGCACATCCAACGGATATGTGTCACTTCAGGACACACACACACACACACACACACACACAGGCTCACTCGATGTGAGTGTATACACGCTATGCATTGGAATCGAGTCAACCATCTCAGCTTGATATTAATATTTCCGGTCAACAGTTGGAGAGCAGAAGGAAACCAACAAAAATAAAAAAAAATAAAAATAAAAAAACGGGTTCAACCAAAAGGAGATTTGACTCAAGCCTTGCCAGCACTCAGAGGAGAGGAGGAATGAAGCAGTCTGTTTGAACTTGAGGAGGAGCAGAAGGGAGGAGGAGAGGCAAGAGGAGAAGGTGGTGGTGGTGGAGGGACTCCTCAAAGGGCCATATTCAGCATGCAGACAGTAGGTTTCCATGGGGAAGGGTGCCAAATGTAACAACACCACCCTCCCTTCCCCACACTCCCTACCCAGTCCCCTTTGGATGTGTCTGACCAGAAACAGACGGAACAGAAACAGAACAAAATGTGTTCTCTGTAACCTCCATGTAAACATGCCCCTGGATTCATCAAAGGCCTCCTTAGGCTGTTAATCACCGGTGGATCCCTCACAGTACCTGTTGCACACTATTTTAACCCGTCCCCGAAATGTGTCACCGTGACGGGATACCAGACATTCCGTTGGTCAGCTGTGGCGGTGGCTCTCTCTCTCTCTCTCTCTCTCTCTCTCTCTCTCTCTCTCTCTCTCTCTCTCTCTCTCTCTCTCTCTCTCTTTCTCTCCTAATCTCTCTCACCATTTCTCTCTCTCTTTATTTTGGCCAATGGTTACATCACACGTCATAAACAACTCCAACAGAGTCCACCACGGCAGCCATGAAGGTTATAAACAATGCCAGTTGCGAATGAATGTTCCGCGCTTCGGTTATAACATCAAACTGTGAGAAAATCAATTCCAATCTGTGTCACTGATCTGCTGGGCGTGTATGGGCCTCAACCCTCGCTTGTCTTGCATCTTCAAGACTTCCGGGAAGTCTTGAAGTCTAAAACATTAGCTTGTTTACTTTTTGGTTTCCTGTACAAACTCACTCCCCGTTCCGCAGGCATGGGAAACTCGCACGGGAGGAAGAGACGCCTTTGATTATTTCATTAATAAAAAGCCTTCCCAGAGGCGGGAAACCCCCATGCCGGGTACAGCTGCCACGCGGGCCAACGCACACTGGCTGGAGAGCCAGTGTGCGTTGTTGTGGAGGCTGGGCCGCACAGGCTACAACACGAAGAGATAACAATAATAACGATGATACATTAGACTGATATAGCACTTTTCTGAATACACGCTTTATAGAGTGAACACGAAAAAAAAATCATTACTCTTCACTCAAAACTGAGGAAGGATACAGAAGGGAAGGAGGTTATGTGGGGAAAGCGATCTTGAAAAGGTGTCTTTTGAGTTCCTGGTTTAAATGAAGGGAGTGCGTCGGATAGGTTGTTAACTTGTTTGTTAAGCGCTCTGATCTCGTCGTGAGCGTGAGCTCAGAGGCACTGGATCAGTATTTATTGTGCGCCGCTCGGGCCTGACCAGCGGCGCCAGATGTTCCCCAGCCGCCGCTGCGCCCAGCGGGGGGGGCTTGTCCGCACCAGACGACGGGTCGACTCCGCCTCCGTTGGCCGTGTGAAAGAAAACCTGCTCAAAGGACAATGGAGACATTAAAGATGAAGAGGCAAATGGAGGAATGACTCGTAAAGTTGTATTTTATTTTTGGTTGCTTGATTTGAGCGATGGCGTGAATAGATTTTATTGATAGGTCATCAAAGGCTTAAAGATGCCATTACGGCTTGTTATTGTTTTAACTTATTCTTTATGATCGTTAAATTTCCCTTGTTTATTGTTCCTTTTTACACAAGCCATGTCGATGCTTCCAGGCATCTGTGAGGTATTGTACTGTGAGGCCCTATAAAAGTGTCAGCGACTCAGCCGTGTTGCTTCTGTGGCAATCAGCGCATAGTGCATTGATTAGGGGGACCAGGACCCGCCAGCATTTTATTGATCTGCAAAATAGTTTGCAGAAGCCCCTCAGTGGATGCTACATGACACGATTTTGCAGTGTTTTGTTTTGTTATAGTCCTATCCTCCGATTGTCATTATAAGGAATCCCACACAACGTCTGTGAGCCTCAAATACTCAAACACAACAAGCAAATTATGCATAACCTCTGAGAGCTAGTGAAGAGTAAGGTTGAATTCTAAAATACTATTGCATCAAATACATTATTATACTCAATCATTATTAAGAATAAACCATAATCTCTTTGTTTCAGCGATTGGGATTTTTAGTTTTAATATGCTCTGCTGCAAAATCTTATTTTCTTGAATTTTCTTTTCAAAATTTATTCAACTTTTAGTTATACTGGTCCAGACTTTTTTAGTTCTCTTGAACGCAGCCTCATTTGTGGAACTTCAAGGAATAGTCTTCGGGTGTTTGGATTCTGTTAGTGATGGTGAGTCAGAGCTGGGCCATGGGCTGCATCTATACGCATGTACAAAATCATATTTTACACATAGCATTCAAAAACCGTTTAACAATTGATCCAAGGTGGCATTACGGCACAATTTCTGATGTGCAAAGTATTGACACTATGGGCTTGGACAACCAACATTGCTTTTCGACACAACATTCCCAACTGTCTTAACTGGAACTTTTAGAAATGAATAATGACCATAACAACCCTTGTCCAGCAACTTCAATGAACAGGCAACTCAAAATAATGATACACTTTGGTTGCAATATGCTCTACTGCCAAACCTTTTATTCTTGGCTTTACTTTTCAAGTTTAGTATCATTTATACCAGTCTGGACTTCCTTAAGTTGCCATGGGATCAGCCATCACCACACACACTTAGGGAGATCTCAGGGAAAGTGTGGGTGGTGATGGCGAAACGAATTGCAAACTGCATTAGTCTGGAACCTCTCAGTTCATTCTCCATGGGGAGTCACCTAAAAGCACAGACCAAAACGCAATTGGACAGGCCAACAACCAATCAGGGCAATGAAACGGTTGACGCAGCACTGAGCGACAAAAAAAATATCAATAATAACATATTTCTCCGCTACAAAAGCTGTATGTGCAGTTGTTTGTTCTTCTTTTAGTGAAAATATACCGTCCAGTTTGTTTAATACTGTCTCTATGTCGGAATCAACGCAGCGTTCTACATCAGCAGCCATCTTTGCTGTCGTTGAAAAGGCCTCTACGGCGCTCCTCTGCACCGTCATTGTATTTATCCCGCCTCATATTAGATGAATGGTTGTGATTGGTTGGTCGTCAGCCGTAACTGGCAGAATTATATTTTCATGGGAGTGGACCCAGACCTTATTTGCAGAGCAAATTAAACATGAGGTTGCGTGATTCGTCTGGTTTCCAGGGTAACATTGCAATGTCTCAAAGATAAACATAACTTGGTGGATGTGGATGTGTGCTGTTATCACTTTTGGCAATCGGATTGTAAAATGGTTAAACCCCCTAGTATGGCCGGATAAGCATACTATACTTCTACTAACAGAGGAGGGACTTATATGGCAAAACATCTAGCCATGTCTCGCTACATACATGGCTAGATGTAGTGAGAGTCATCGTTGCTTGACACAGGCCCGGTGTCAGTTCTCTGTTTGTGATTGTGTTGCTGCTGTGGCACAGCAGGATGACAATGTACTCCATCCTTGGAACAGAGCTTCCAATGCCAGGAATAGTTTAGCTTAAAGAGCACCAAAACCCTTTGTCCTGAAGGGAGTTGTTTAAAAGGCAAATGTGGTATTTTTTTCTGGCTTGCTATTGGACTGAAGCCTCTTCATATTTTTCCTGTGTCACTTGCAAATTATGCCTATGGTTTCCAGTGTTGTACACTAACCACAGTTCAGTCCAATGACAGCACAAATGTTCAGCTCTTTTCCGATTACATTGGTGCCTGACAGGCAAAACACCACCCATTGCATCCCAACCAAGTTACTCCTCATGAGCAAATTACAAGGATATATTACGAAGAAGGTGGTAAGTCTGAGGGGGCAAATTTGAAATTCAGCATCATCCAGTTGGCATTTGATGAATGTCTTATTGTATTGTCAGCAGTTTGGAAAATCACCATGAGTGACATCATCTTGGTTAAGGGAAAATAAAAGACACCATAGAGAGGTTTCCATGGAATAACTTTGCAGGGAAGCAGTTTGTCCAGTTGGAGTCATGCAAGCCCTGTCTTTCTGTGGGATAGGGTATTTATACCGTAAACAGTAGTCCACTGTTTCAGATAAGATCACGAAACATAATCGTTAAGAGGATTCCTTCTGCCATGGTTCACCCCTCTGCGGTTTTGTCTCTGTAACATCCAGGCTGGTTCTCTAAACAAAGATAAACAGAGACAAACAGACGGCCGTGAGTTCAAAATGTGAGGGTGTATGTGTACAAATCCTACAGAGAGGGTCTGAATGAGACAAAAACATCATAACGGATGTTTTTTGTATGCTTCTGGAAAAGTCCTCTCCTAAGGGTTGGATAATCGGAAACTTACGTAAATAAATCAAAAGGTCAGAGGTCAAATGACGTGTGTGTATTTGTTGTCTACCAGGAGTTTTCTCAGATTACACTTGTGTAACACTGGGAGTTTGCTTTAGAGTGAAAACTTGGCTGATGGGACCGCCGGCCCCCCCAGGTCAGACACTATGGGTGACAGGGAGTGGGGGGGTGAGTCAGCTGCACGCCGAGCGACTCACGCGACTCAAATCAGATCCAACGACCCTCGACCCCTGTGAGCACTTTTAGAAGGCAGTTAGCAACCACCCACACACAGACACACGCACACACACACACACGCACATACACACACACAAACACTTACACACGCATGCACACAAAGACAAACTCACACACACACACACACACATACACAGACAAAGACATACACACCCACGCACACACACACTCACACAAACACACGCTTGCACACACCAATGCATGTACACACCCACACACACATACTTCCACACACACACATGCACAAACACACGTGCACGCGTACACACCGACACAGAAACGCATGCACACACACACACACACAAACACACACAACCACACACACACACACACACACACCACACTTACACACCCACACAAACACATACACACTCACACACACACACATACACGCACACACACACACACACGCACGCACACACGCATATGGTGGGGTCCGGTGAGAGATGACTGTCTCCCGATCAAACAGTTACTGCAGCAGGCAGTGGTGACCTTGCAGACCCCAGGGTTGGGTGGGAGTCGGAACGGGGGAGAGACCCTCCGTGACTCAGCTCCCTGCGGAGACTCTCTGAGGGCCGTCTGAGAATGTGCGAGGGGGAAGCCCTGCCCGGCCGGAACAGGAGGGGGCGTGGGGGGGGGGGGGTTGTGTGTAGTGGTGACAGCTCATGTTTAAGCATGTGTCAGGCTTCTGCTCACTTCCTTGAATAAACTGACGTGGTAATTCATTCTGCAGAGAGCACATCTGTTGTCAGGCGGCTCCCCAGATAAACGTATTTGACTGCAATGACATAGAGGCTACAGTTTTCAGGCAAATACTGGAACCTCTTAATTTAACACTTATTATAGTCCAATGTCATCGTAACATGATCATTAATAACTCCTCTCATTCATCATTAACAGCTACTTTTAAGAATCACTCCAACTCATTGATAAATGTTGCATTTCCTCTTTTGTCCCTCAAACATTGTTTGAGAAATGCATCGAACGAAATAAGCCATGTACCTTACACGACTCACAAATCCCAAACTAGAGTCCAAAAACTAACAAAGTTCATCTGAGGAGTCCCACTGAATCTACTGCCCACTAATTGAGTGGCCAGCTGCCGGGAGGGAAACCAAAAGCGGAGACCATGATTCGCCTCTCCCTGTCCTCCCGGAGGCACCCCTGACCAATCCCGGCTTTACAGTGAGGCCGGCGGCGTTGGTTCCCGGAACTGTGGGCCCCCTGCACCCACCGCAGCGGCCCCAGCCTCTGGCGGCCCCCCAGACCCCCTTCCCCCCCCGCCCACCCCCCTGACAGCCGCGTAACCACTGCGGTCATAATGTTACAGCCACGTCGGCCCAGGGCTCCTTGCCACCAAACCGTTGCGCCGTTTCCACGGCGACCGTGACGGGCAGACGCCGGTATTATGTGACGCTTTATTGTTCCCTCGAGGGGTGGGGGGGGAGAGAGGGAAACCTTCCAGTGCCCTCCGTCACGGAACAACGCCACGGCTCATCCAGAGTCTGTGTTTGGGCTGGCTGACAACTGCGGCAAAGGGTTGGGGGGGGGTAGGGGGGGAGAGGATGCTTACAGTAAAAACACGGGGAGGATGAGCCCTCTGTCGTCTGGGAGCAGACAAAGGACTCCTTTAATCACTGCCGCTGACAGTCACGGAGCACTCCCGGAGGTCAAGGGTCAGATACGTTTCAACTCAAGAAATCATTCACTGTCTCCCCCCCCCCCCCCCCCCCCGAGGGGATTTCTTTAAAGTTGTACACCAGGCGGCCTGCGTGTCATCCGAGGGGCCCTTGAAAAAAACGACGACACCGGTTTGTCGGGGAAACGTGGACGGTCAAACATGCGTTGAAGACCACCTCCGGTCGCTGGAGCTCGGATGAAGGAACGATGTCATGCTCGAATGAGTGATGCCTCCTCCTCGGAGCCGGCTCGTAAACACAGGGCCTGGTGGTGTGTGTGCACGGCCGCGGGGTACGGGGGGGGGGGCTTAGCGGTCTGCGTCCGTGCGTGGGAGGTGCGTTCCACACAGATGATAAGAGTGGAGGTTCATAATCCCATGTCTAACGGTGATGGGGTCTCCAGATGATCCTCTGTCTGCAGCTGCTGAGCTCGCTCCGCCGCCGAGTTCCTACACACACGCACGCGTACGCATGGCTGCACGCACGCGCACACAGGACGGACGGACAGGCCGGACGGACGTGCACACTCACACACACAAAGGGACATACAGTGAAAGAGAGCGCAAGGAGCTGACCAAGCTTCCAGAGAAAGATGTCCGGCTGACAGATTTGTGGGCTACACTCTCTCTTTCCCCATCTACTACCACGCTAAACCCTACATCCTGACCTCAAAGTCTGTGTGTGTGTGTGTGTGTGTGTGTGTGTGTGTGTGTGTGTTGAGAAGTGCATCCCTGGAGTGAAGTGTGGGTACTGTTTTACGTTTTAAAGCGCTGGAAACAGTTCACCACAGTGTTTTCCTCTAAGAAACGCGGGGGAGAGTATTATTAGTACTGAGTATTCAATATAGGCTTCTCTGAAAGGGTATATGACCACGTAGGAAACTGACCACAGGGATGTACAAACGTTTCTTTTGGTGTTTTTTCATGTTCCGCCGTATTTTTTGCTTAATCCAGCGTTAAATTCAATGACCCTTCTTACCCTGTGTATTTATGCCTGTTTCGTAATTGTACTGGTTCTTGGCATCCGTTTCTGTCCATTATATACATAGAGCCGCTCTAATGGTTTGCTTATGTATGGTATGCCATGCTTCATTGAACACCCCACACACAGCAGTAGCAACAAACAAAGTAATATGGTTGCAGTTTTGTGTAACTAGTATAAATCAAGGCTAATTCCTTCCTAAATGAGAAATTACGTCTGTGGTACTAATCAATCCTGACCATGGCACCATGGGAGCAAATACAGTGTGAGTTATTTGTAATTTCTGCTTTAAAGTTTGGAAAGGAGCAGCACATTTTAAAGCCAACATTCTTTGAAAAGTAACAGCGGTAATCATGTTGATTTCCAACCAAAGCTTTTTGTTACGCAGTTTGACGTGAGCTGGATCCTGCTCTGTTAATCCGGCTTTAGAATACATGATTACATTATGATACATGATTTAATTAAAAGGCATGAAAATAAATTGAATACATCACTTATAGTTTGAACGCAACATGAAACCACATTTGGAGCATACCTTGCTTTATTAATGTCGGTTTTTGACAACCATAACTAATGCGCACAAATTAGTACCACATTCTGCCATTAATATTGTCAGACATAATTTCCTCAAGTCTTACTAAAATGCCCAGCTGACTGCGCGGCATTTTACCTTTTCCATTTGCTCCTTTATCTGGGAGTGCACACTGGCAGAGCTCTCGCTTGTATTGAACGTCATGTCAGACGCAAACCGTTTAGTAAATAATTCCGGGTTTGAGGTTTTGCCGAAGGTCTTTCAATCTTTCCGTAAAACGTACCTCTGCGTCTGAAAATATAATTAGGGGCCAAGTCACTTTTCACATATTTAATTAGTCAACAGGCACTCCAAATGTAAAACAAAATCACCGAACTACGGTTCCTCCCACATATGTGTTGGCTTCTTCAAAATGCATTGCAAAATGAATTTGTTTGGGCCCACGAGGTATGGATAAACATTAACCTTTTACAGCAGCAGAAAAAATATTCTGTCTGCAAAAAGCTAAGGTTGTTGTAGTTGAGAAGTTGCTCTGTGACACATAAAGACAGCGGAGAATCCCAGTGGTGGAGGGAATATCTTGGCCTGCAGTCCTACTGTTTCCCTTTGTTTAGCAAAGAGGTTTAAATGCTACCTTCTGGGATTGCTCCATTGCACGTTGGACTTTTCGAAGCTCGTCAAAGTAATTTGAGAGGAAAACTGCCACTTGTGCAATTTTAAACAAAGATGCCTGTAAGACATGCTCAATGGTTTTACCACTCCAGTATGTCTGTTTAGAGACATCATTATCATGCATAAACTCGATGGGTTGTCAAATCTGACGTCCACAGTTGTTCAGACTCCGGTCGGTCTATAAGAGGCCTATTATTCAACTATTTCCTCTGCAGACCCCTGCTGCTAGGAAGTTTTTGGTAATCCACCATTGACTATCCGCTGATGTGTCCCTACATTCCAAACAAGCCATGGCATGAAAAACCATCAGGAACACCCTTTTGCCAACATCGCTGTTCAGTCATACCTTTTTCCAGTGTTCATAATAGAGAGAGCAAATTCAGATCCTGTCCATCGAGACATCCAGCTATCTCTAGTGAGCACTTGGTTATGTTCAAGGTTGGCTTAAGGTCGGAGCTAGCTAGCATTGATCTACCCTGGTGCAGTTGACTCAGGATGGGGCGTGAGTGGCAGGGTATCAGAGAGAAGGGAGAAGCACAGTGGTGTCTAGCCGGTAAAACATAGCGGCTTAAGCTTCACATAGGAAGTGTTGGGTCTTGTTCTAGATTAACTCTAAAGCAATATTGGGAATATTGTGCTTTGAGCGTCTCAGTGCTCGAGCTCAAACACTGACAGCACTGAGTGAGAGCTCATCAATCATAAAATGTATGATTGATGAGCAAAATGTAAGTTTATAATCATTAATAAACGTACAAATAAACAATGAGAGTGGTGTGAAGGGATGTAATTCACATACAATTTTCTTATTAAACAGCTCTGAAAGAAGAGATTATCAACGCTTAAACCTCACTTCCTTACTTTTTCCTGGCAAAATTGCCCTGGTTAAAAAATAACAGAAATCGGCTAACGGACAGTTCTAAGCAATGGAGTCGGAGAAAGTATAAAACACAGTGATTTATGCATGTAAAATCCTACATGTACTCTCTTTAAGATAGAGTACATGTAGAGTCAATTTGCATGATATAATTACATGGAAGGTACATTTTTTGCTTTAACAGAAGTCTGGCCCTTGTTTGATACAAACTTTTTCTTCACCATTGTTTAAGGTCACTATCACATGCATATGAATTGAATCTCTAAAAATTGTACTCTCTATTAGACTCAACATACTCTTCCTTAAGCCTGCCTCATGCCTCTTATAAACCCATTCTAGACCCCATGTTTATTTCCATATCCTGCTATTAGTCGTACTATTCCAAAGATGTGACTGAGGCCCCGGCCCAGTTTTCAAGAGATGTTAAGGCCTTACGCATCCTTCACAGAGGAGAACATCTTGGATCACAGTGGGGAAGGGGAAGAAGATACTCGTCCCGCTCTGGTTTCATTTATTGACATGGACATCAAACTTAATATCACGCTGCTCTCAGGGTCCCATGAACAGTGAGGGGAGAAGGGGAGCAACTGGGGGCCGTGTTGCGTGACTCTGGATGGATGGAGGAGGGAGGGGCGCTAATTCCGGAGCTATCATCCCCAAGGTTCCTCTGGGCTTGCGAGGGGATTCAGATGTACTCTGGGGGTTCCAGGTGATTTCCTTCTCCCTGCTCACTGATTAAGAGCTCCATGGATAACAAGCAGCCCCTCTCTTCCCACAACTCTATTGAGCGACTTTGCCTCATTTCCTATCCTGTCGGGGCTTATCGTATTGGATTGCGTCTCTCATCCACACATGCGCTATGCTGTCACGTCTTCTCCGGTTGTTTTTCCTGGAGAAGGCATTGCATTCATGGGATGTTTCATTGCAGACATTAGACTTAATGGAGCCGTACCTGAGCGTGCAAACCCTGAGGCTTTTTATAGAAAAATGGGTGTGTCAGAGGCTTTTATAAAAGAGCAGAGTGTGTGATTAAGGGCCTTGTGAGGTGTGAAGTATTCAGAGACAGCTGCCACTGTTTTGGTTTAGGGTGGCGAAGAAAGAGGAGGCTAAGATGTTTTATGTTGTGCATTCATCGTCCAATCATACTCCCCGGTGAGAAAAACAGCCTGAGGTGAAGGAGCTTTAAATGTATTGAGTAACTTGGTGGAATCGGTAGAGAATAATAACTTATGTACGATATATTATCCCCCTCTGCCTTGCCCTCAGCCTGCCCTCAGATCTTTAGAACTTCCTCAGCTGACCCCAGTCCCCCTCAAACTCTCGGTGGAGCGATTTCTGGACTTTTTTTCATAAACAAGGTTCAAACAAGGGCAGCGCTACCCCACTCAATTCTATAAAAGTCCCTTTGAGAGGAGGCAGGCTTCTGATCTACATCTGCTAAACCCAATAAGAGCCCCACACATGTGCACACACAACATATTCAACACTATACGATATGAACAGGCACAGTAAACAGTCTAAACACACTCTCACAGACACACATGCACACACACAAAAACACACACACGCACACTACATTTTCCACACTATAACATATGAATATGCACACTAAACAGTAATCGCTCTCACACACACCCACACACACACACAAACACACGCACACTACATTCTCAACCCTATACCATATGACCACGCACACTTAACAGTCATCGCTCTCACACACACACACAAACACGCACACATGCACACACGCACACACACACACACACACGCACACACACACACACACACACACACACACACACACACACACACACACACACACACACACACCTACCCTAGTACTGAACGTAGTAGCTTCACAATGAAAATAAGTATAGTCGCTATGTTAATGACAGCGATGGAAACGTTGTTCTTTTGTATTATTTAGTACTCTGATGGAGAATAAATTGATTCCACATGTTTCTACGGATGTTAAGACTGACAGCAATTATGTCGTTCTAATATCAAAACATTGTCAGCATATGTTCTCCACAGGGTGATGTATGAGCAGCGCACAGGAGCGCTCAGCCAAATCAAATTGCCATTGAGTATAAATTATTCCGCTCTCCAGTTTCTTTCAGAGAACGCACTTACGCAACGGAGGATCTGGATGCAACTCTGAATGAATGAGAAGGGATGTGATAACACGTTGACTTACACACCCCCTCCCCACCACATAGACACACACACATATCCTCCCTTCTCTTACACATACTTAATCAATATCAAACACACAGACACATGTTCCAAGAAACACACACACACACACACACACACACACACACACACACACACACACACACACACACACACACACACAGACACGCAGACTTAGACCCTACTGACATCAATTGAGCCGAATGAAAGATTGTTTGTTAGATTATCAGTGTTTCCGACTGCTGTCTTTGGATGCTACGTTTGGAAGCAGCCAGCTTCGTTGGCCTTGTGTGCGAGTCAAGGCTGAGGCTGAACGCCGTGTTCCTCAGCTGTGAGTCAGCAGGAGGAGTTCAACAGCGCTAGTCTGTGGTTCCCTGGACACGAACCCGTACTACTCAGACCGCGATGGCATCGGTTGTACGATGGCAGCCTCTAAGACCCTGAAACAGCAGTGCCTCCCAGTGCCCAAAAACATCTAGTCAGCATGTGTGTGTGAACATTTGTGTTGTGCATGTGTGTGAGGTCGCACAAGGAAATACTGATCCTTAATCCAAGCTGCCAGTTCTGTTGACCATCAGCGATGTGGAACAGATCCAGACAGAGCCGAGTCTCAGACGAAATTAAATGCATAAGGTCATGCAGTTCTCCTCAGATCTCAATAAGTGAATTTAAGAAATGAAAAGTGTTTCTTAAAAGCATAACAGTATCTGTTCTCAATATTATTTTACCTTTTTATTGCAGAATGTGAATGATGAAAACCAGAAGACTTCGACTGAAACTGCGTATCAATCAAATACTTTGCTATTGATTGATTTTTAACATACATTGCCAAATCCCAAACATATTACACGTTTTATGACCATTGGTAGAAAGGCTCATGCTTTTGAATGGCACAAGTTGAAATTCTGCAAACGTCATAAGGCTTAAGGTGGTCTTCTTTGGCCAGCCTTTTGTCTCTCATGGATTAGTTCCAGGTTGAGTAGTTAACTTTGATTATTAAAAGCTCTCCCTCCACCCATCATCCATCCATCCCTCCGTCTTCTCCAACCATTTTTACATTTACGGTTCTGGTAGCATATTCAAGTTCAGAAGTCAAGTCTAAAATAAATGATTATCATATAATTGTAAGTTGTCTGATGTATAAGTGTGAGGTGGACCACTAAATGACATTTTTTGATTATAAGGGCACAATTAGTTGCAGTTATGGGGTTGGAAGGCATGCAAAGAGAAGGGCAGCTTGTTGTCATCCAAATAATGACAACTTAGACTGAGTCATACTGAGTCATTACGATGTGGAACATTCTTCCTGTTGATTTGTTTTGCCTTTCATGTTTATTTATTTCGCCCCTGATTAGACTTTTAAATTTGTGAAACAATCCACTTCCTAAATATCGTAATACAATACGCAGAAACAACCTTTACGTTGGTAAGGTGAACCTTGCACGCTGCAGAGAAAATGTCTTAATGAAGAAAAAGAATCCCAGGAGCTATCAACAATGGAACAACCCTGAACGAGCAGCCTTTGTTGCCAGATTCCGAAGGAAGGCTTAATATAAGGCTGGCTTGTGTTCTGCAAGATTCATATGAAGCCGCCTTCACCTCTGGGCTACCTTTTTGAATGTCCTCTATATGTCCAGCATGAATTTAAGTCATTTGTAGAATTATGACCTGTCACGTGTGTTTAAGAACACACTTGGGCTCTATTTTTCGCTCTTTTTTTTCGACTTGGGATTTTTTGGGCTTTGTTGAATGAGCTGGCTGTGATGCGCCTGCCTTGGCACTCCAGAGACCATCTGACACCTTGTTAAGGGGTCATTTATTCATGGGCTGCTGAATGACGCCCGTGCCAGATGTGAAATATGTACAGAGAATGAGCAGCTTGTCCATGTGTCCGCTACAATTAGACATGTTCAAGACGCTATTCTTTTTAATTCTTTTTTTTCCACTTTTCTCTCTCCCCTCATCCTCTCACTATTTCCATCCGCATTGGGGCTCAAACACCGAACTTCTGAGGGATGTGTGTGTGTGTGTGTGTGTGTGTGTGTGTGTGTGTGTGTGTGTGTGTGTGTGTGTGTGTGTTTGTGTGTGTGTGCATCGGTTGCTCTTTATAGTTTCAGTAGGAAGAAAATATTTCCACACAAAAAAGTCATATTGCTTTTATTTGCATAATTTTATGCCTGTCAATGTAAGTTAAAGTTTCCCAATTGGAAGGCTGAGAGTACGCCCGAAAGAACGCTCGAAGTTGCACAGGATGTCACTTGGGGACCATTCTGGACCAATACCCTAACTCTTTTGATTTGTAGAAATGTAAACATTTCCTTTTTGTAAGCTGTAATGCTGTTTGATGGCCCTGGTTTGAATTTGTGTAGCCTTAATATGTCATGGCTTTCTAGAGGCCTCACTGTTTATTCCATGGTTTTTATGGCTGATTCCCTCTGGTCGAGTCATCCTCCTTACCCCCACCATAAACGCCTCTTTTAAGGGCCACTTAGGGAGCCCTTAATTAGCCCCTATCTCATAATCATCTGAAAAGGAGCATGAATCATTGGAAACCGTTGAAATGGCATTTTTCCACCATCGTTCCAGTAAAAGGTTTCGGGGGCAGCTGAAAATAGTAGTAGGGTTTCGTCTTATTTTGGCTGGGTGCTTTCATTATGATGTCAATGCGGGGAACAAGGGGATGCAAACACTCCTATCATTATGTTCTGGTGGGGGGGATTATTCAGCACACACACACACACACACACACACACACACACACACACACACACTCACACACACACACACACACACACACACACAGAGTGTGTCAAGATACACAAACATGTGCTCCACTGACCCAAAAATAACTCAGTGTAATAGTAATGGCCCAGAGACATGTTCTGGAAAGAAAGCGTATTGTCCGTGAATTTAGACTTTATGTCAAGGCACAGTCAAGGTTTGCGATTGGTCTGCAGACATGTGTGTAGCAAGTCTGCATGTGGCTACAGCTCTCTGGTGGAAAAACAGCTTCAGGTGAAGGAGCTTTAGATATATTGAGTGCTTAGTTGGACAGGACCATCAAATGCCTGGTCGGTTCGCTGTGGAAAAAGTATAGAAATACTGCCTTTGTTTCGGACCTGGACCAAGGAGGCGAGAGTGACACTGATTTAAAACTGAAAGCAAGGCCAATCATTCACCGATCGCTTTGCCGCTACAACCTCGCCAGTGGCGGCAAGACGATCCAACAATAATCACTACACACTCGACATGGTGAGAACCGGGATTCAGGAGGCACTTGTTGGGGGATGGCTAGATGAATTGGAACCCTCAGAATCTAGAAATTCTGAATTGGTTGATCATTGATCAACCAATGAACTGTCAGCAAATGCCAATAAAATAAGAAGTACCCCTTTAGCCAGGCACACAGCAGCTATGAAAAGATTTAAAAGAAGCATTGTATCTGATCGGAACTGCCATGGCCAGTTACCAAACTTTGTCACTTCCAGTGTTTTTTTATGAAGTGACAGTTGAGCTTTAGTGGAATTAATGATGGTGTCAGCAGGGATGATGATGTAGCCATTAAATTAAGATAAATATAGTTATGCTGCTTCATATATTACAAATGACTACTTAACAATATTTTGATAGAAATTTTTAAACAATTTACAATTCCAATAGGTTCACATGGAATTATTGCGATGTGGAACTGAAAGGCTTGAGAAGGCATCCTATGTAACAGTGTGAAGTTTGGAATATAAGTAATACATTCTGTATTCAGTGGACTTGGAACATGGACATGGACATGGTGAAGAGAGGCTGTGAACCTTCCAGTCAGTAATTACATGAAAACCAATTCCTGTTTAATGCAATGTACGTTCAAGTTTTCTCTCCTTAGTGGAAAACTAGACGGCCACTTTAACACTATGGACCTATAATACTTCTTGCCAGAACCTGTCATTGATTTATAAAAAAAAACATAATGGGCAGTTCTTGAATCCACAGCAAAGAGTTTAAAAAAAATCAAATCTTTCCAAGCCAATACCGTTGAGCAACTGACAACCAGAATATCTTCCTAATTGGGATCTCGGTTTCCCCCTCGGCCTGAGAGAATGACGCAAGCTGGAGGGACTGAGGTCTCTCTGAGAATCTGGTTGAATCCAACTCCGAACCCTACCGTCTAGAGAGGCACAGGGACAGGAAGAGAGGATCTCCTGACGGCGTTCAGGGCTCTCATACTGATACCCCAGGTTTAAGTCTCCAAGATGGGGTCTTTTTTTCTTTTCGTTTCCTTCCGTAAAAAAATAGGAAGCACCTGTGTAAATGGGCCACTGTCTCGAAGAGGAATTGTGTTAATCCGATCCTTGTTGTTACTGAGGCAGCCAGGTGCTGTGGGCTGCTGGGACTGCTCATGTCTGTGTGTGAATGGAGAGATCTGCCAACATTTGAAACGAAGAAATCAGAAGAAATCTATCTAATATGCATCATGTTGACCGTTGCCGATTATGATGACAATTCATTGGTAGAACGTATCCTACAATGTGATTTATCAAATGCAAAATAAGGATGTTAAGTTGATTCTAATATTGGTGCTTTGCAAACGGAAAACTTAAGGTGGGGTCGACACTCATTTAGCAAGTTACTAGTGAGAGGAAAGGGAGGGCTGTACTACCTTATGGTGGCATTGACTTGCATGTGCAGGCACGCATACACCCACCACACAGACCCATAGTACATTCACACACTAATATGCACACTCGCACCCTAAGGTCATTAAAATGTAGGAGGTGGAACAAGGAGTCAGAAGAGTGGGTTTATGGCGGCGTAGCAGGACTTCTGAGCTAATCATTTGAAAGGCCCAAGTCAAAATATTCTCTTACCTCTGAAATGTTGCAGCTGTGCTTTCCCCTTGGCTGATGAGACTGGGCCTTATTTTCTATTACCATCATATCCTGTGTTTTAATACATTTTACAAGCTGACGCCAACACCACTTATTTCAAATGTATATGCAAAAAAAGTTACGGACATATCTGTATCTCCTTACAGTTGGGGGTGTTTCGATAGCCATCTCTGCCAGTGCAGCAGTCATGTATTGATTTCAAATGAAACACCACCATTGACCCAGGCAAAGAAGAATCACAGAAGAATCCCCTTGAGGGTCATCCACCATCTGCTGCCAAACTGACTAGCTCGATACCGCAACCACCATGGCCACTTGGCAACAGAAATGCAGCTCGGGCGATCGCGGCTCTTGGAACATTGGGCTGTAGGCCCCTTTTTTATTATTATAGTGGCCACAGAGGTCTGCCAAATGAACAAAGGCCACTATCATCTTGGTTGGTGGTCCGAGACCTGCACTCTGACATTTTGACCCCTGTGACACCATCCCTCACCCCTGTCTCTCAGAACATAGCCTCGACTTCATCCCTCCTGTTCTCACCCATCTCCCCACCTCTGTTGTACTGCGCTCCTCGGATGCAGGGGGCTAGCAAATGCATAAGATACAGTAAGGCTAACCAGACCAGGCTTTCCGTGTCCTTTCAGTTTTCCGCGGTTGAGAACCATGCAATTATCGGCATTGCAGCAAAATCTGCAGAACTTCATTGCGCTGCCATTTTTTTCTGTCATTTCCATCCTCGGCGATCCCCAGCGACGCGGTTGGGCTCAGGCGTGGAAAATTGAAAGGAGTCTTATCAGACCATAGCTTGGTAGCAGACATGTCTTCCTGTTATTGCTTTTATTGGAGAGTCTCGTGTGATAATTGTGGTTCGCATGCCTGCGAGAACGCAAACGACTTCCAAATTGTTGTGTTGCAGGTTACAGAAGGGCTGTACTTTTTTTACGGAGCTCCATTAGTCTGGCGCATGTGTCCCCGGTGCGGCTGCATGTGTGCGTTCAGTATGTGGTCGGAAGCAGGCGCCTGCCGTGCATTTACAGCAACTTGGGAAGTGGCACGCATCCTGCAAAGGGCCTACTCTAAACTGTGCTTTGTGTATTCACCATTAATGTTTGGTGGTTGAACATGCATTTTTTTGTCTTTGCTCTACTCTGTTGTGGCAGATGCAACGATGTCATTCAAACCGACACATTGATTTATTCATCTCCCTTCATCTGTCATTTGATATCCTGGTCTCATTGATGTTATCGTACATGTTGTGTCACATGTCTAGTCTGTTGATGGTTAGTCAAGTTGTTGCAGGCCATTTGTACCGCCTATTCTCTCCCTAGTCTGAAATCAGATTTGGAAAAAAATCGGGCGAAATTAAGCTTCCTTTATTCTCTATTTGTCCTATTCCTTTCATTATTAATTTTTTTCTTTCTATGAATCTCTATACCTTTCCCTTCTGGGGTTTAAAAAGTCAAGGTCAATTATAAATGTTCAGTAAAATGGAGCTTATTTTTGTGATCCAATGTGTATTCATTAATAATTTGGAATCATTGCTTTGAATCATTGTATTGAAAGATATATTTTTAACATTTATAGGTTTTAATTGACAGAATCAGTAATGCTGACAAGACCATCTAACATTATTTATGGGATTGATAACTTCCTACAGTTACATCCATGTTGTCCAGAAATAACTCTCAGGAGACATCAGATGCAGTTGCCGTGAGAAGCTGATTAATGGAAGCTGTCAGGGTTAGCTTTGCTTCTAAGTGGTTGATTCAATTTAACTTTCCTTTTACCTTTGGGACTTTAATTTCCATTGGCAAAATATCAGACTCGAAAATCCCATGACATCCCATACTTAACATTAAGTGTTCCCTAAAATGGTAAACAAATGAAAAAAATGAATAGAGAGCGGTTACCCTCGTTTAAACTAACAGATCGATTTTATGATATGGCCATTGGCCATAATGTTTTTTCCAAATTTGTTTGCCAAGTATAACAAAAATGTAAATATTCTCATTCAACTCATTTTGGTTTTGAACAGCAGAAAATATTTACAAATGCAAGTTTGAGTGAAATTATTGGCTGTTACATTAAATATGCTTCATTAGTCATCTTTGCACACACATATTCGCTAATTGCTACATTATTATTGTAACAATGAGTTAAAAGTCAACCTTCCATATCCACCCCACAGCGTTGGATTGAGTCAAAGTCAATGTATTTGTTCTCTCTCTCTCCAAGGATCCCTTTGGTCTCCTGGAATCAAACAGGAATTTTTATAGATGGAAAATCTTTAATAAAAGATGAGGAAAGAGTATGCTTTTATTCTGTGCTTTGGTGATAACTTTATCAAAGCAAACCACCTCCTCAGCACTCTCATAGCGTGGTCCAGGAAATAAAGTGATGGGAAAACACTGTTTAAACACTAAAGGGGCTTCAGAGGTTCTCAGCAGAACCTATAATGAATTACACACATGGACACAGATAAGGTAATGGGTTAGTAGTACGGCGAAGTTTCCTGTTGGGATAAAAATTAGACTTAGGTTGAGGTGATGATTAGGGTTCAGGTTAAGGTAAAGATTAAAGTTGGGTTAAGGCGACGATTAGGGTTAGGTCAAAGGTTAGGGTTAAGGTAAGGTTTGGGGTTAAGGGTTAGGGTTAGGGTTAAGGGATAGGGCAAAGGTTAGGGTAAAGGTTAAAGTAAGGTTTAGGGTATGGGTTATGGTCAGGTCGTGTCAAGAAATGTACACATTAAATGGATTATCACATCGTAAAAAGATCCGGTGATATAGTTATATCATTATCCTTCAACCAAAGTTGAAGTTATGTTTGCTGTCAAACACCAACAATTCTGTAACACATTAATTGAACTTGAAAGTAAAGAAAAATAGGGGTTTGTGGGAGAGAGAGGTAAGCCAGTAATTTGTCGAAATGGAGCCACATGTCCACATAGAAATCTAAGTGACTATTACATAACAAGAGAAGGCAAACAATTGAAGTGAATGCTTTCAGGCCTCCAAGTGAACCATCAGATGAGGAAATAAAATCACCTCTGTCTGTCTCCAAATACCTGCCCTGCTAAGGACTTGAGCAGGCTTTTAGCCTTTAAATACACAATAACAGTTCACCAAAATGACGAAACAAACACATCTGGGGCAATCAAGGCCTACACATTTAAGCATTCTAACATGATGTTGCTGTACAACTGTAACAACTGTTTCTGTCTAACCACCACGAAATGGTCAGTGGTAAGTTAAGAATGACGAATGACAAAGAATGACGCCGTTGAAAGGTGGTTTTCGGGGCATTTGTTTCTTTGTTTTTTTGGAGTTTGCTTGCCGTTTGCCACCCTGCTGCTTTGCAGCCATAAAGCATCTGGAAGCTAGCGTTGGTTAATTCCAACCTTGGAACCAACAAACGGGAGAAGGCTCAAACACAACAGGTCATTAGTCCAACTGTCACTGAGCATGCTTATTAAACTGTCAGTGCATTCTCAGGCACTCCATCTCTCAATTCAGTAGCTCCCCGATTAATGACGGAACATAGGATTTATTCATAAAGATAAATGTTTGACATGTGGAAGCAATGGAGAGGGGGGGAGGTGATATCATGCACAGGTTAAAAATATCTTTACTAGGAACAGTCAGAAATTAATAAGCTTGATGTGGCCACTTTCAAATGGTGCGGTAACTGCCCTAAACTGGGGGGGCTCTGTTTTATGAAAGCTATATATTGTTCTCATTTAGTTCCTCAGGCACAAAAGGCTTTATGTTAAGATGCTCTGATGTGTGTCGCGATGGCGACACACATCAGATCTCTTTCTTTTTTTATCTGGCTTTTATTTAGCTTATCTGTTTTTCTCACCAGCCACTGCTGGCCAGGTCTGCACTGGTGTGTTTTTACACCAGAACTTTCCACTGCAGTCTGTCAGCAGGAGATGAGTAAAGGTCCGCCTGCGCCACATCGATTGGAAGAGGATTCCAGATTAGGGCTGTTGCCAGCGGGGTAATTCACAACACATGTGCTGGAGAGCGGAGAGGAAGAGGCTTCTGAGCTGGAAGGGCAAGCCAAGACCCTTATCGTTTTTAAGTTTCACAGCTCTATGCTAAATAAAACTCTACAGCTGAGGTCAACGGTGGCCTCCTGTCGAAGCAAAATTATCTGTGTGCCTAGAACTTCTTCTTGTTTGTTTTTACCTTTTTTTCCAAACAGCTTCACAGGTAGTAGAGGTTAGTGCATACAGATGGAATGATGTAATATGTCACATCACAAAACATACCAAGAGAAGTATATCATATTATATGAAACACTATTAATGATTTTTTTTTCCCCTGGTTAATGGTGTGCTGGATTTGGACTTGGAAGTTATTTTGGATCACCTGCACACACACACACACCATTAAGATAATTAATATTCTACTTAAGTAATCATTCGGTTATCGTTCCCAGTTCTCATTGTCCAAAAACTGTTTCCTTTTTTCAATGTATCTATTAGCAAGCTCACTTTCACTCTACTCAACTTTTCCCTTCCAATAAATATCGTAGAAATCCATCATGCAAACGCACCGTGACACTCTATTACTTCCCACTTGTTCCCTATTCAGACCATCGCAAATCTGTAATTCATTTGACCAATGAACCGTAGCCCTCTTGACCTCTTGCGGCTGGAATCTTATATCGGATCTCATCACACTAATGACATCATCTCCTGGACCCCACCCCCTTCCCCCTGGTGCACCCTGGCAGGAACAGCTGTGTGCAGCTGTGACACCGCGGTTGGAGGCATAGCCTGCTCTCCTCGCGGGAACCTTTCCAATATCCGATCGTCTCACAGGGCCAGGGTCGTGGCATGCGTCCCGCGTTCCCCAGACATGTCGGGATAATCTGTGCAGCGTTAGCATCCAGCGTCGGGCCTGGAGCCAGGGCTGACGGCTGCCTGAGTTATCGCCTGGCCGGTGTGGCCAATGAGCATGCTAATCTCACCGCTACAGGGTGGTCACAGGGCTCCATGCCTTCCAGCTCTCATCCCCCGCTCCATGAGAGCTGCAGCACTCCCACTAAGGCGTCTTTTTTCACCGCTGCAAGCCTCGGCGACTGAGATAATGGAAAATAAAAAAAGATTTGGAGGTGTTTGTTCCTCGTTTTTTTAAGTTGCGCAATTATCATCTCTTATTCTATCCAGGCATCAGGTTTAATTTTCCGTCCTATAAAACAGAAACAGTTTGGCATGATAGAAAAGGATTGGAAACAAAATTTCACATGTTCACACTGTTTCTGTTTTGTAATTTATGGTTGGTTGTATGTTTAGTAACTAAAGTTAATAAATAGATTGAACGATACTTAAAAATGACCAGCCCCAACCACTACCAAATCTTACAGTATTGACTAAGTTGGTCTCGGAACTTTAGTATTGCCAATGGTCTTATAAAGGAATATAAACCACACATCCTGCAAAGAGTAAAAATATTTATACACACACAAGTTTGCCTGTTTAAATTGTGCCTGAGGTTGCTGCTAGCCTGATCCACAATAAAACCTAAAAAGTGTTTTGTGAATCCTTGTGTTTGATATACATGACCCAGATGTAGCCTTCGACTGAACCAGTTGCATGTAACTCCTATACATGCTTTAAAACCCGGTGTCCTGCATCCTGACTGCAAGCAGAGTCTGCAAGCAGACATGGGAAGCTGGCTGGTGATCCACTGTGTGCGCGTTGAGAGCCATCCGATCTCTCCCTGAACATGTGCTTCGACGATAACAAGCGCTGCTCTCCCACTGCAGAACACACAACGGAGAGACGTTCAGGAGTCCCAGAGGAAGTTCCTACCAAAAACGCTTCACGTGCACGAAAGCGTAAACATTCAAGGGTCGTATTGTGTTACCTGACTCCAGCCGGCAGCCAATCAGTGGTGACGCCGATCTGCCTCTGACTATTACCGTTCAGACAGAGAGGCCGGGGGAGAGAGGTGGTGGTGGTGTCCGCTCCCGTGGAGCCAGATGGTGAGGCTGATGGATGGATGGACGAGGGGGTTTAGGGGTGACGCCAGCAGAGGCGGGCTCCAGGTGTGAGGGAGTGGAACATGGCGGTCCCTCCAGCCTGTCTGCCTACTCCAGCCCTGCGAGCCAACAGCTTCTCCTCTTTCACCAGCAATTAGACCGCACACGTACACACACACACACACACACACACACACACACACACGCACATACACACACACGTAACCGCATACAGTAGCAGATATAAATACACATACACACGCACACCACGGGTGAAAGAAGCAATCAAAGATATCTACGCACTCACACACACACACACACACACACACACACACACACACAGCACAAGCCAAAAAAGCAGATCACAGACATCCACACACACATCCACACAGAGCCGACCGTGTGGCCAGGCAGGATGATCCCTCTCAATAGGCAGTACGCTCAATTAGGGGCTTCTCAGTCCTCCATCTGGCATTGACATTACAGTGAGACACATGGCTGGATATGAACCAGCATAATAGGGGACGGTGCAAATACATTTACACAGTTTTACTATGAAGATTAGGTGATCAATTGAACAGCAAGGGCATCCCATCCCATTCATTTTTTTTTATATGAAAGACAAAACACGTGATTATACGCTGTGAATCAGTCATGAAAACTCTGAGCACATCATCTTGTACGTACTAGTCGTACTTGCACGAAAAGTCATGTAGAGACGACACCTGATATGTGTATGGTCCGATACCTTTGTTCTTGAGCCATTGCTGGCAGCGTATCCGAGTATCTTAAGTCGGGCTGATCCCCGGCCAGCTGAGGCAGTTTCCTCGGTCTTTACCTTCTGTGGTTTGTATGGAAACAATCGCATTTCAAGGAAACGTGTCTGAGAGCTGTCTGAAGCGAGTGGCTGAAGGCACATGCTCAGCTGGATAAGACTCCGAGCTGAGGAAGACATGGAGATCAAGTAGGAGAACGCGAGGAAAATGACACAGAAGGATCCGATTGGAAACGTCTTTGTCAGATGCCAGTAATCGTATACAAATATACAAATTAAACAAGAGATACACAGAGGCAGGTTGGCTCGTCTTTGACTGAGATCACTTCGCTTCAGGCAGCATGATCGTTATCTGTTTGTATGTACAAGGCCTTTTTATGTCATAAAAAAAAAGTAGCTGCCGGGATTGTGATTGAAGACACGGTTAGCACAAAGGCGCTATGTCGCTGCTATGTACCTTTGACGCTGCACCTTTGACGCACTCATGCTCATCTGTTTTCACCATCAATCTGTTTTCCTACCAAATAGTGGCGGTGAAGTCGCAACAGGAGCACGGCTTGTTGTTACTGCCTTTTGGCATGCCTCGTCGTTTGCCTTTCCTTTATTTATTGGCCATGGCTTAATTTCCACCCCGAAAGGCATTGTAAACAAAATGGATGAGGTACAATAATATTATTTTAACGGTTTTGCGGGGCTGTAAAATGTCTTCGACAGAGTGGAAGGAAAGCTCAGTCCCTCTGAGAGGTCCCGGGTAAACCAGGCGAAGTAATTTTCTTTGCAGGTACATTTTTTTGCAGGGGTATTTATTTAGTATCATTATTGTTATTTTATGAGTGAACGTTTTGCAGCACATATATATGGTTCTATGACCAGTGAGAGAGTGAGTGTCTTTCAGATGCCAACCAAAGATAATTAGCTGTGTGTTGTATAATGTGCACTTTACCGAGAAAATAAATAAAGAAAGACCATAAATGCTTGATACCGTCGCTTTTAATTCTAGGAGCATTTCTTCAAAACACTAGAAGAATGAGTAGAATGTCAGACAGACGTAAGTGTACGTTTCCATGGGTTTGCAAAAGCAGACGCTGCTACAATGTTGACTTGTTGTGTTCAATAAAAGCAGACTGAGAGATTTGTTTTGCTCCTGTGCTTTGTTGCAACACAACAGCATTCACTATGAACAACAATATACTAACCTTGTCTGCTGATTTCTTACGATATGTGTTTCGAACGACGTCACATTGCCGCCCTTTTCCTTTTCGTGGACGATAAGTGGAATCGGAATTGTTGTTTCCAAATATCACACATATGTCATCTAATATTTATTGGGTACACGTCCTCCATACACCAATCATAAGTAAGCATGTTTTTCTGCTTACGGAGCCAATCAAATAGATCAAGTCTGCATTTTTTCTCTCACAGTATTTATCTTCTCGGTTTGGCTTCCCTCATTCATTTTTCCGTCAGTTATATTCCACAGCGTGGGATCGTAAATGTAATAATAGCAAATGTCTTCTCCTATGAGCGGGTGTAAAGAGAAAACAGTCCCTGTGATTTAAGACCTGCACTTTCCATAGTACCTAGCACTCATTTCTAATTACTTTGCTACATTCTCTCTGTGTTTGTGTCGGTAAAGGTGTCGGTCTAAAAGACAACACATAGTTGACACATAGCCGCAAAGCCATGTTCAGGACTGCAGACCCACGTTCTGGCAACGGTTTGGTGTGTTTTGGGGCTTCCAGGATCTCCAGCCCTTTTCCAAAGCTCTGGTACTTGAGCCTCTCCTGTAAGAGTTTCTGCAGATGTCTGATAATGCAGACTATGATCCGACCGTGCCTCTGGGCTTAGTATCACCCACGTCCTATCAAAACACACCGTGGCACCAAGGAGTGGTTAAAAATGGTTAAAAAGGTTTAACGTTTTAGTTTAGTGCAGAACACTCCGTACCGGTCGGGCGTGCCCCTGGCGGCTTTCACACCCGAAGAAAAATATTGAGCGAGATCGTTCCGTGTGTGGACGGTTAGCAAACTTCAGGGAATTCAGTGTTTTTTTGGGTGGCTGCCTTTCCGTTTGAGCGCTGACAGATGTCTGTCATCTAGACAGCTGTGCAGATCAGATCACGTTATCATCTTATTATGTATGGTAATAACAAATGAAATTATATTACAAAAACAGAAGAACAATGTCAACGATTCATCACAGCAAATCAAGTCTGTTATTCATGTCACCGGTTATAGGAATAACTGAGCAAAATATAACATTTGAGAAGTTTGAGTTTGACAGTGTTTAAGAGTCTCAGATAGCCCCTGTTTTGCTAGATAGGTGCTGATCTCTCCCTCTCTCTCTCTCTCTCTCTCTCTCTCTCTCTCCCTCTCTCTCCCTCTCTCTCCCTCTCTCTCTCTCTCTCTCTCTCTCTCTCTCTCTCTCTCCTCTCTCTCTCTCTCTCTCTCTCTCTCTCTCTCTCTCTCCCTCTCTCTCTCACTCTCTCTCTCTCTCTCTCTCTCTCTCTCTCTCTCCCTCCACTGGTGCTGTGGAGGGAGGACCACCGCTGGTTAGTGGAGAGCCCGTCACCTGGTGCTCATTTCCTGCCTGAGGACTCTGGAGGGCCTGGTATCACTTGTGCAGCAGGTCTGCCTGTGTAGGCCCACATTTTTGCAGTGATGGAAAGGATTTTAAGAGGAAGAGACAGAGATGGAGACAGCTAGAGGGAGAGAGAAAACATTGTGGCATATTTTCATTTGTTTGTCTGTGATGGCTTTAAAGGCGACACATTTTCGCCTTTAAAGCCAAAGGCAACACATTTTCTTTCATTTCCTTCATCAAAGGATGACTGTAAGACCATTTGTAAATAGCAGTGGTGGCAGTTCACTTTCTTTTTGATTTACATTCTGCAGTCAGTCATTCCTCTGACTAATCCAAACGATATATGAATGGATAGATGGATAAATGAGAGCGGGAGATGAAGAAGAGTAAGGCAGCAGTGGTCACCGACTGTCCCCGTGACGACAGATATACGTGACAGATGAACGTGTTACTGATTCCTTTTGGTATCCCAGTAAGACTTTCATCCACCACCATTCTGTCTAAATGTGAACTCCACGTGGACCCCAAAAGATCCCTCCTCAACCATTGTTGAACTCCAAGAAGAGATAAATACCAAGAGGCCAGACCATCATCTGGAGCCTCACTGGACGTCCAGGGGTGAATCCCATCCCCTCAAACTCTCAATAGTCGGGATGAAGAGATCAAAGTCAAAAGCCCTGCTTCTGCTGCTGCCAGTTCCATGCACCATGTGGCCGTCAGTATGGAGGATTTGTCTCTGTGGTTGTCTGTGGAGGGCCGGCTGCAGCCCGGGGATGAGCACAGAGGAGATGTGCCTCTCTGGGGGGTCACGAAGGGCCGCACGTGGAGCGATGGAGGAGCAGACACGGCAGGCGACTACAGTTAACCTAATGAATGGCTTTGTTCCGTTTTCTGTTTTTCATTTTCTACACAGACTAATCATGTGGTCCGGTTCCTGACGAACAGTATCCCCGTTGGACACACACGCATGCACACACACACACAAGCACACACACATGTTCATAGGCGCACACACACTTTTTTTAGTAGAAGGATCGCTTACAAATACAGTCTCCCTGGCTTTCTGTGATTGCTGCCTGTCAATCTTCCTTCCTGCTTTAATGGTTACGACCACATGGGAAAACTTTCCACCACAACAAAGTCACCGACTGGCTCCCCTGATGAAAAGCTATGGACACGAAGAAAAATACATAATTACAGTGATGTGTTGACAAAAACAGACTACATGGCCCCTTTCAAGGGCACATATATATTTTGGCTGTTGCTGATTATCTCTGCGGTGGAAATCATCAGTATTAAATAAACTGTAAGTGAAGACTTAAGTTTTCCACTTCCAGTGTTGATATCAAGGACAACATGCAAACTCTACTTCCCCGACATCATCTTAAGAAGGCGGAACCGTGAGTTTTCAGAGCGCTGAGATGAGAATGGGCTGATTTGTTGTGTTGTTCCAACAGATTGCAGAACACTAACTCCTGTTGAGAAGAAACACTGTTGCCGAAAAGGAAGTCGGACAAGACAAAGGAGCCTGTGTGGGAGTCGTCCTTCGTAATCCCTTGATCTCTAATGAAATATGTCAGACTAGTCATTTTTAATGATGACTTTCGGAGGAAGTCTGAAGGGGATGCTGAATAATAACTTTTTGCTTTCACTGGAAAATGCTTAAATGATATATGTGTGGCCAAAAGCCTTGGTTTCACAATCTTAAATCTTGAGTGGGTACTTTTTTTTATTGCAACTCTGCTGATGGAGAATATCAAGTATATCATCTTCTGGCATTTATCTTATAGAGTAACAATAATTTGCCCATCAAGCTTTCCCCTCTGCCCTATGTAGCAAATGCTAAACGGTGATGGCTTCTATTCATTTTCAGGTTCATGAAAAAAACACACAATTACAATTTTTGCATGATTTCTAGAGTGGGCATTTATAAGATCACACCAGTTAATAAATAAGTGGCACAATATAACATCGTGTTAAGAGACCAGCTGTAAGAGAGGATTAGCTTCACTCAAATATTAATAAGTAAGTAATACAGAAGTTGGTCCTGAACCCCCTGTGATCGATCTAACAGAAAATTGTTCTAATGAAATGTATGTTCAATAAACACAAGGGGTCCACGTTAATTTTCGGAAACATCAACATTTCTTCGCTGCATCACGGCTCCATAGGTACCCAAGTGACACTCACACATTCAATCTAAAGGCCTGTAAATAACGTTGAGATTTCTCTGTCCTCAGGAGCAGCTCCCTCAGTTCCCGTCAGAGCTGGAATGGCTCCTAAACGAGGTATGCAATGGCATCCACATTATGGGTCCAAGTTTCTGGCCATAATGCATAAAGCTTTCAACATAAACCCTGTCTGTTTTCTTAGGCCTAGTTCACTTCAAATAACGAATGGCCTTCTGGAGAAGCTGGCTGGAGATACATTTCCACTCCAAAACACAGACTATGTGATGGTAAAACATCAACAATCTCCTCACTCTTAGGGAGTCTGAACTATTACCGTTAAGAAATAGGAAAAGTACTGATAGTCCCATTCCGGTGGCCCTACAGTGTAAAACACAAAATAGGAACAGCTGTAACACAATCCAGCATACAAAACTAAAAAAGGATGATCTTAATCATATTGAAGGGGGTTAAAATGTACTTATGCATGTGGGCTGTATTCCCAACTATGCTGATGATAATCTTAAAACGGTCCGTTTTTTCTTTTTCCACTGATGAGGATCATGGATTCAAACATTCTGCAGTCTGTTTCAGTGGAAGGACTTGTAGTTGGTCAAAGGCTTAATTAATTTCCCCATTAATCTATCTGCCACAGTGATGAAGGTCTTTCTGCTTTGAAATCTCATTGCAGCACTTTGCTTATTTTCCTTCCACATTATGAAGTGATTTGTGTATTATGTCTGTTTTTGATTGTTTGCATGGGATTAAATATTATTAATTAGCCAACCATTATGTCATACTGTTTATGGTATTACTC
This sequence comes from Pollachius pollachius, assembly GCF_949987615.1. NCBI lineage: Eukaryota > Metazoa > Chordata > Actinopteri > Gadiformes > Gadidae > Pollachius > Pollachius pollachius. The sequence goes on along the minus strand of NC_136948.1, from coordinate 16,125,122 downwards.
TTGATTAATTTAAGGGAAATGTATATGGTATCATGAACTTGTTTGTTAAAACATATTTCTACAGGAGGCAAGCTTTAAAGCTTTAAGTACAATTAAGTGTTACACATCGTGTTTAAATAAACCTGGCATGTTTTCTGCCATACTTCATATTGGATGGGTGATATGATGATTAGGAAATGATTAGATGCTGGGAGCGACTGACAGGAAGTTTCCATCGCTGAGCTCTGAGTTATACACTTCATTTCTCCACAGACTGATAAACTCTAGCATGTTCATGAAAAAAAATGAAATTTTGTTCTGAATAAAAAACACATGTCCAGACCAACTTGTGTGGAAACTTTGCATAGCAAACACACCCTATAGGAAACTTGGTAAATCCTTCCCTTGACCTCAAACGTCGAAATCAAAGCATTAAATGAAAACAGAACTAAACCGCGGTTTCGCTCTGTAACACGTTGTTATGCCTGTGTTGCCCGAAGCGAATACCCCCCGGTTCTAGATGTATATCACTTAAGCCTGATCACGGATGCAAGGACATCAAAAGGCGTGTGTGTACGTCCCACTTCCTGCATGGCGTTTGATGGCGGGGACAACGTCATGATGGTTGGGGTCATAGATGGGTGGTGTGCATCGCTCAGTGTGCTTAAGGTTAACGGAGACCAACAAGCCAGATGGAGGCTGAACAACTGTGTGTCTGGAGCCCTGGATTGTATGAAATACGTTTGCACGGTACATTTGGCAGTCTCACATAGAACAGGGAGGAAAAGAGACGCAGGCATAGCCACATCAGACGGAATGTATCAAACACATATTGGCATGTACAGTTACAGTTGTGTTTTTGCCAGGTACAGCATGAAAGGTGCAGTGCGCTGTAAATCCACTGTATTTCATTGCTTGAGTACAATGAAATATTCACCAATTCAACCCACAGTAGGTTCTTCTTTCTATGAAATGTACTAAAAGTTGTCCGATGCTTATTAAATAAGAAATATGAATAGATTGGGGGAGGCGTTGATGGCAGTTATGTCGAAAGATTAAAAAGCAAAAAGTTGCATAACTCTCATAAGAAATATAGATACTAATGCTTTGTTTACAAGACGTTCTTTGGTCAAGTCTTTGCCTGCTCAAGATATTGGCCCTTTCTAAGTGGTGGAGTAACGCTGATGATTTCCAGATTAGGAGGCAGATGTATTTACCCTACAGCACTTAGCTGGGCTTCGCATAGCAAATTAAGACAAGGCGGTGCCGTCCAGTGAGTATGGATAAGGCCGCAGCTATTCCACATATTGCATACGTCTCATGTCTGAACTTTCATGTCTCTCTCTCTCTCTCTCTCTCTCTCTATATATATATATATATCACTGTGTGCATCTCAATCTCTCTCACTCTTTATCTCTGTTTCTCTCTCTCTTTCTGCATGTTAGACACAGATACAGTCGCATCACTTCATCTGATGGTAAACAATCCACTTGCACATGAACAGATGGCCAGTTACTACAAGCGTGTCACATATCTCAACTGACTTCACAACCCACCCACCAAGATAAAGCAGAGCCATGTCTTCAAGCTTGCCGCTCAGTATATTGTATATGTCTATACATTTGTTTGAATTCACATAGGAGTTCCAGGCCTTAATGACTTAAAGGTACAGGTACAAGCCATACACGCACATTCTTTCCCATGATTAACAATCGTTAGTAGCTCAGCTCTTATGACTCAAACGCTCCTGTCGTAATTTATGAGGACCATTTAATGACGCTAGCCCTGTTATGTAACTTTACCAGCAGACATTCTCTTGCTTTTATCTGATGGTGGTGCTTTTAAAGGGGCATAGCTAGGCATGCTAGCTGTTCCAATAAAAGCATGCCCCGGGTGATACATTCTCGTCGGTATAACTGGTTGAAGGATATTCACTTAGTGTTTATTCAAGTAGCATACTTATATAAACCTATATTATTTCAGTGACAACCAATTTGTCTTGAAAATGTTTTTGTAATGACTTAAAATGAATGTCACTCATCGTTGTCCCTATAAATGAACAGTCGGCTGGCAATGGTACTTAAATTTCACTTACATACTTCCTGAATAGTGTAAGATATATAATGTAGCAAAGCGAAGCTTTTTTCAGGAAACCTTGGAGTGAGATTTAATGAAGTAAGGTGAGTTTTTTGGGCCGGGATTGGGGAGCCCCCGCACACCCAAGACATTTATTGATAGATGATGAAGTTATTATCCTTACCCCGACCATTACAAAATATACACAAAAAACTGAAAAAGTTGTTGGCCAAGAGAGTTTGGCTAGTGATCAATGACCGCAACTTCAGTGTTTTCAAAATGTGGAAAAAATACCACATCGTTGGACAGAGTGAGAAATAGGAGGCATGACATCATTTGAAGATGGCTATTTATGTATCTATATTTCAAATCTTTCCTTTCTCTCAACACACCATCAAAATTCCCACAAAAACAACAACAACAAAAGTATATTCTATTTTAAAGGCCATGGGTTGTGTCAACTGTGTCTACTCTCTTCAATCAAAGAAAAGTCTGCACAGTATTCTCTACATACTAATGCAGCCATACCACAAATGGTCACACAACAGCTGTCACATTTCAAACCACAACAATACAAAATACAGATGTATCCAGATATATGTAGTTAAAGTAAGTGATTGTGGGACTCCAGAACTTAATTAAAGAGCCTTGGACATGTGTTGCCTTTGTGCAACAAAACTGGCTAATGCTGTGTCCTTCTCTTCTTTTCGGTGGAAATGTAAAACCACAATAATATAAACATCAGCAATATAATTTATTATTGTAGAGAGACAAAAGAGTCTGTTCTACATCAGTGCATTTTATCCCTCCCTATTGAGAAACAGCGAAGGAATTCTGTGAAATTAAATAAGCATGTGCCTAGCATGTCCTGCAACAACATCAGGGTATGTTTATTTGCTGAAGCAAAGTTATGAATAGCCTCTTTGTCTGGTGAAAATGGACGGTTGAGATATTTGGCAGCATGTGTCAAAACTGTAAAACAATACACCAACATAATGCAACCAACAAGGACTTGCATAAAGATCACCATGGCATAAATCGTAACACATGTACATGGAGCATATGAATGATCATATGGGCAAATGCTGGTAGCAATTGCAATGATTGTCATTTGATTAGTGTCTCATTAAAGAGCCTGTGGTGTTGATGTATAGATCGTTAGTGGGCTGCTTTCTTGACATCCTGGGGCCATGTGTTGGTGAAAATGCGTTATGTTTCCATGCCACTGCATAAATGGGAAGGATAATGGGATCCATCATGAGACTTGAAAGTTTATTTTTTCTAGCCTTTATATACTTCCATTATGCGGATGATTAAAGCGAGAATTATTGATACCCGCTATTTCTGTATTCGGCAGTCCTCTTTATCTGGTCGTGGTCGTTAGTGAATGGGTGCGCTTTTCTTAGAATTTGAGAGCCCTTATTGCTCTGCTTCAGAACATTACGTTTTCCAAAAACTTTTTTCTTATGATACTTTCAAAAGAAATTGCCAACAGTTTTTGCGTGTAAGAAGCCAAACTGTTACCAATGTGGAAGATGTTGGCTGAAATGTGTGTACAGAATACACAGAGCATACAATGTGACATCAATCAAAAATATCAGTACTGTAAATAATAAGGAAGTCATTGAATTGAAGAATTGATTTCGAAACAAACTGCCAATGGCATTATATGCAGCGCACCCATCCTCCCATGGTGATACCGATACATAGCACCAACATAAACCTAACAATGGCGTCAATATGTGGAAATCTGATAAATAAACCTCAAATACAACAGCAAATGGTCCCTGGTGACTAAACAGCAGGGGGCCCAAGGATCCCCTGAGGCAGCCTCTACTTTCATGTGGCCAGGTTCTGTATAGTGGACCGGAGAGCATCTGCGGTGGACACTTGGAATGGAAAATGTGTCCCATCAAAGCAGGTCTCATGTACACCACACACATACACACACACGCACGCACACAAACAAACACACATGTGCACGCACACACGAAACTTCAATGTGAAACCGAGCTGAACAACGTCAAACAATGTTTTTTCGATCTCCCTGATGAACTTGTGTTATCCGCCCCCACGACTTCATTGTTCAAAAATCTGACGAGTGAACAAACATTATCCCCATGTGAGCCCCCATAGGCAAACCTAACCCACCCAGTTGCCTATCACCAATTACCTGGTAGAGTGAACCCATTTAACCAATGGAGATCTGTCGGTTGCTATCCCAACATGTGCAACAACTAACAGAAGTTGCAGACCAGACAGAAATGGAGAGGGCTTACACAGTGATAATTACAGGGTTTCTCTTTGCCCCGAAGGCAAACGGCCCTCTGAGATCCCTCTTTTCCAGGCCACAACTGAGCACCCAGAAGGCCACAGATTGCTTTTGGTCTGGCCGATCCTGCCCCGTTGAGGAGCCAAGACGGTTAGAATGTAAAGGAAAAAGAGTGGGCCCCTGGCCATTGTTAGTGAGCAGAGCTACACTTATTTTGCAAAACCGAAAGCATTTTACTTGAGACTAGTCATTGAGTCGCTACTTAATTCATTTAAATATATAGGAAGCTTGATAGCAATTCAATACTAAACATCAAGCCTCAGTTTTGTGATAGCCATACACACGTTAATCCTTCATATGTATTTGATTAATTAAACAGTTAAAAAACAACTTAAAAGCCTTGTTGTTGTTTTCCTTTGTTCTTGCCAGTCCTAGCAGTTGCTCTCCAAGTCTCAGCCTTAAATAACCCTCAATGAGGCTGTGGCTTTAACTTGTTTTCCCTTGGTGTACAACCCAGGAATCAACTATCAGAAGACGAAATGTAGCACACCGCCAGTATTTCAATAGACCCTGTGAACTGGCCATTACACTTTTACCTTTGTTCAACTCATTTCCTAAAGTTGTTACACATGCAACCTTCATGTTGGTCAGTCTTCAACACAAAACCCCCGCTACTAATAGAAACAGTCATGAGCTTTGAAGCCCATAAAACAGATCAGAGGCCTATTAGGTGTTTAGTCCCTAAGCTACTTTCACTACACGACATTACACTATAACACAATCAACCAGGGTGTGGGAACCTTAAGTCAGGGATCTCATTCATAATGGAATAATAAGATGAACACATTTGGAAAAATTTGGGGTCTATTTAGGGCCTTCACAAATCTTTAAACAACCAAGTTACGAAACATGCTTTTGAATTGGCCAAAAAAAAAGGAAAAATACCTTGAGTGAACGAAGAAGGTGGCAGTGAGGGGCATTGTTTGTTAGCCACGGTTGAACCATGGCTAACAGTACAGGTTTTGGGGTTCTCACCACATCTAATGATCTGGCAGGACGTCTGCACGATGTCCTGCCACAAAAATAACCAATCTGACAATAGGAAGGCTTTATGTCTCCTAACACCTCCAGATGGCTTCTTCGCCTTGTTTCCTTTAGACTGTAGACATGACTATGTAGTGTATGTGTGTGTGTGTGTGTATGACTGAGTGTGTACATCCATCTGGGTTCAAAGCTTGCACATGATGGATCACACCCCTCGATGAATACTTGTATACGTGTAATACTTAACTTGCCTGTGTCTGTTTGTTTTCATGCACGCAAAACAACAGCTTTTCATGTATGACAAACAAACATGAACCGGGTGTGCTTGTGTTTGTGTGTGTGTGTGTGTGTGTGTGTGTGTGTGTGTGTGTGTGTGTGTGTGTGTGTGTGTGTGTGTGTGTGTGTGTGTGTGTTTAGCTGGCCAGACCGCGTCTGAGACGGATGCATACCAGGAACACAGAGACACAGAGAGAGGGGTTGTGGATGGAAGGGGTGGTGGTGGTGGTGGTGGTGGTAAGGTGGTGGTTTGAGGTGGGGTTGGGTTGAGGTACAAAGGTCTGACTGACACAGTGAGTCCTCAAGGAATGATGACTCTTACGTCTATTCGCCGTAACGTCATGGGAGGTTATTGATAGGCTGTCTACAGTGTGACACTGAATGTCAAATTATTCAGAGCAATTGATTTATTTTGCTGGTGGAATAGTGTTGTGGTGTTTGACTTCCAGCTAAATGGTTCTTGGATCTATACCTTTATAGGCCTATCGACAGTATACCTGCAGGCATCCAGGAGCAGGATAACCCCTACCTGCTCATTAATGACATGTATGTATACTTGTATTTATACTAATAAGATATTTTGCTCGAAAATGCTTCTTCACTGTGGGGTCATGAGGTTAAGTCAACTCGGGCTTCCAAGATGATTGTTTCCAACCAGACATCAACAAGCCATTATTTCTGCAGAATTTCATCAATGAACCAAAGGAAGTGGTGATAAAAAATAATCAGTTAGTTATGGTGAGTAAAAGAACAGCAAAAGCATGTGTATCCTTTAATGACAGCTGTATATTTAAATTAGATCATTAACCAGAAAGTTATGTGAAAACAATAAAAACAAGGAAGTTGGTGTAATTGTATATAGCAGTAAAACAGTTCATTATAATATTAAACAGACCAAAAGGTGAGATACTTGGCTTTTGGCAGTAGAAATTGAAATACTTTCAAAACAATTGTCTGTTGAAAGACATTCAGAGAGACCTTATCTGAAGGGAATTTACTGAAATTTCATTGCAATGTTTATGAGGGTGATATAAAGTGGTGGTACCAACAGCAGTTGTGTTGGGGGGCCAACAATTGTTTTTATTGTGGGTAATAAAGGTCAGCCAAGCCATACAAAACCCAAATGGCATTAATTATTACAAAATGTTTACGAAACATGTCCATTAAGTTCACAATTGAGATGCAGGTTTAGGTCTAACCTGACAGAAAAGTTGTTTACAGTTTTTCTCAATCGTTTAAACACGTTTTCTGAAACTATAGCTCAATTTCTCAAAACTCTAAACACAAACCTGAGAAGAGTTATTCATTTAGTCAAAACTATACAAATTCTTCTCAAAACTGATTTTTTCCACCAAACAGTAAACACAGCTATCAAATGAATATCTCTTAGAGAGCTTAAATTAAACACTGGTGTGATTAATTCAAAACAATTCCATGAAAATACTATTTACATATGTTTGGCTTTATGAAGCCATGTTACATATTCCGATGTTTAAAATTGTTTAGAAATAGCATTATTTTTTAAAGTTGCAATTAGGTGGTACATATAGTATAAAGACTGTTGCAATATTGTAATACAATACTGTGAATATATCATATAAATATTGCATTGACACAATCGTATCAGAATAGGATACAAAGCATATTTGTCTGTCCAATGAGCTCCAATGGGCTAAACTCACAATCCCAGCTTCCCAGAGTCATACTGTACACCTATAGTTGATGCTGCAACATTGTTCTGGCAATACACCAATGTTACCTATTTTGGTAAATTACCGTACAGTTAATGCACTGATAAGTAAAATGCAAAACACTACAGTAAGAAAATGTTTAGACTGTCTTTCGGGGGATGTAATGAGGAAATCAGTGCAAGTACAAGTACAAAAAGGTAACAAAGCAAATATATATATATTTACTGTAATACAGTAAAATGTTCAGCTGAACTGCCTGCATGAAAAGCTTTTTGTAGGCAAGCAAAAAATAAAAATAAGAATATAAATTAGGTGAAACAGATCTACATGTAAATAAGTATGTATCCCTACTCCAATCCTGATCAGGCCAAAGGACCATATCTACAACACAGTAGAGCTCACCGAGTCCTCTTTAATGCTCTGACACATGATTGAAGTGTTTTGACAGTTGAGTTTGAACAGGTGAGAAGTGAGTTAGACTTATTGCTAATTAGTTGTTGCGTTTTGAAGGCCAGTGTGATCCAGGTGAACCAAGTGTGCTAAATGATGAGATTTGTGCTTAGAGTTTAGCAGAAATGTGAAAACAGTGGAATTGTGCTTAGAGTTTATCAGTCTGGAGCCTTGTAGTTGATACATGAGCTTCAAGTTTTCATAATTGTGTGCATAGTTCCATTTTTTGTGTGTATACAATCGAGAAAAACTGTAAGCACATGTATGTATTAGAGCAAATATATCCTTAATGTTTGTCCCGGGCTTGGCTTTTTAATAAAAAGTTGGATAGGATGTGTAATTGATGTAAATTTATTTGGGCTGCTTAACTTAAAAAAAAATAACCTAACCTAAAAAATTGCATTATTGAATCAAAGTATTCTGAAAAGGAATAATGTTGATCCTATTACAGATTTACTAAACAAGCCAGCAGAAAAAGGAATAGAACACAGGCTTTCATTGAAAAGGGGTTGTAAGAGGGAAATTGTTTGCATATGGTTCATAAGTAATGGGAAGTCCACAATTAACTGTGGACTTCCAGAACATCAGACTTCAGACCCAAAACAACAAGAGATTGTTTAAGTTGAAAGGAAGGCAGTGGCAGAATAAAGAGTGTGGTTCGCTAGCCAGGCAGTTACAGTATTTTGTCCCTCGAGGGAAGACGAGTTTGGTGTTAAAGGATATAAGCTGTGTGTCTGTAAAGAAGGTTGTGGATAGAGAATTGAGATGCGGCATGGAGCAAGTCTAGGTATGTAATCATCAGAGGTGAGGGCGGTGAGTCCTGCCTGTGAAAACAGTCTGTCAGACCCTCAGTACGGGAAATGGTGTGACAGCGTCCCCTGCTGGCCCCTGAGAACCCCCACCTGATCACAGTCTCATTACCTAGGTGGGGGGGGGGGCGGGGGTCCTAAGACGGAACCCCCCACACAAAGTCCTTGGCTACATATGAGTGACCTCAGAGAGAGAGAGAGAGAGAGAGAGGGAGAGAGGGAGAGAGTGTGTAAAACACTGAAGACTCTAGCAGAACTATGAATATGTCATGGAAATGAGGTCATGCTGCCGCGGTTATCTTTTTACCAGACAGCCCATAGGATGAACTGGGAGTAACGTCGTCACTCCTTGCTGTTTTTTTCTTTCCTTTTATTTTAGAAACCCCCCAGCCCGCCTGCGACTCCTACACAGGCGTGTGCTTGTTTGTCTGAATGTCTGGCCAGCTGTCCGTCTGTCCGTCTCTTTTGATGACATCATCGGATGCCACTCGGGGATCCTGTTACCGGGGCAATGGCCCTCTCAATCTCCCGTTTGACAGTGTGTTGTCTTTGTCAGGGTGGCTGTGTGTCTGTGTGTGTTCAGCTGATATGGCGGCCATGATGTGGACATTGCTGGCCGGCTGCCTACAGCGCAACTCCTGGAAATCGGTTTGACCCCTGACCCCCCTAAAGGTTTGAAAAATAACAAATAAAACCTTTGCTAAGTAGCTAATCAGTTACAGTGGCTTCATCGTATGGGCCTTGCTGGCATTGGACCCCAGCTCACTCTCACACACTCACACACACACAAACACACAAACACACACAAACGCACACACACACACACACATCATCATCACACTGCATCCTGCATAATAAATAGAGATAGCAGAGAGGGTCAATTCATGGCTTGTGAAGAATTGTGGCAATAACAGGAGAAGACAGCGCTCCGGTTGGTCATGTTGCATCGTGAAATGTATGTTCAACGTGGGGCGAGGCTGCAACAACCCTGAATTCATCAAGGCCGCTCCATGTTCACAATAACGCATTCTTCTTCTATAGCTTGGGCGCCATTCCCCTGATCCATGCAACATGCCTTCAAAGAAGAATCCGAAGCCAAAACAGAGCTGGGGTTAAACATCTGTGTGCCGTACTTACATATGAATTCCTCCATAAAATGCTTTCATGAGAGGGTCCTCTTGAAAGCATCTCTCTCTCTCTCTCTCTCTCTCTCTCTCTCTCTCTCTCTCTCTCTCTCTCTCTCTCTCTCTCTCTCTCACCCCAGTGAGTTTAGTGCAGGCTCTGGGATGTGATAAGAGCAAAGCTCCAGGCAGCACCGAGAGAAAGAAGTCGTCTGATCAACTGTACGACACAACGGCGGTTTGTTTAATTCGGTCAAATAGCGAACGTTTTGTTGCCAATGCCTAGTAAGAAGTACCCTTTTCCACTTTGTCACGTGTGACATGAGAATTTATGTTATACAACTGAACATGTCCATATCATAAGGAATGGAGTCTGTTTTGTGATATTGATATTTGATAACTTACATTTGAGTAATGGATTATATTCAATAAAATAATATAGATTTTATTTCCCACCACATGGATCATAGCAATTTTGAGGCTGTCAATACAAGAAAAATAACATGTTGTTTTGACGATTGTGTTCTGGCTCAACAGACATGTGCTTTACACGTGATATGAAATGTCTATATCTCCTCAGACACTTGTGAAAACAAGCTCACTGAAGCCAATGTTTTGCGGCCCATTCATGTTTTCCTTTCTAGCCAAACCAAAACAAACCTTTGCAAAAATTATTAATAATTACATTTCACTGAAGCGTACAATTCATTTATTGGTTGTCATAGATTTCTATAGAGCCTCTCTCACACACACGCACACACACCACACACACTCACACACACACACACACACACACACACACACACACACACACACACACACAGAGGTGTGTTTAAAACCATGAAGCCTTTGGTGCTGTAGATACGATCTTAAATGATTTTGAGTGATTGAGGCAATATTAAATTGGCCAAGAAATACCATACACGATTACCAGTGGGTGTAACACCTGGCCATGAGAGAGCCAAAAAATCATTATTGCATTCAAGCCTCCAGCCATAACCTTCACTTTCAGGTTAATTACACACAGCACAGGGTTGCAGTGATGTAACGCTCGGTAAGTGTTTGTGTGGGTTTATGGGTGTGTGTGTGTTGTCAACGGTGTTGTGAACGGTTGTAGAAAGAAGACGATGCACAAATGTCTTCATATAATGTTATTTCGGTATATTACAGGCTCTCTAGCAAGGCTGCTCTGAATTATTTCTCAGATATTACAAAACAAATATACAGCTGTCATATTCACCAATCAATAAAAGCATTTATAGAACAGCCTTTATAGAGCACTGTTCTAATGATCTCAGTCTCTGTGAACCTTTTGGCTAGCCCTTCATCAATTTGTTTACGTTGATTGTTGGAGCTCAAACCCTAACCCAAAGTCAATAATTTCACCACCATGAATCTTAAAATCACTACTTTCTATTAAATTGACCAAACCAGATACCTGATCAGCAACCACTGAGGTTGGTTCTGTGTGAACACTTGCTACTACCACTGGCTGAGTCTCTGACACAGACTCTGTGTCCTCTTCACCGTCCCTTAGTCATAGAGACTCTTCCATTGTTCACTTCGCAAGGAGTCAACAATGAACTCAAGAGTTCCACGTCAGTCGATTCCTTTCCTGGCAAAATATTCTTCCACCTCGTCTTGGACTGCTACCGCAAGCTTGTAGAGCAGGTCTGTGCTGGCAGAGTAGATGAAGCTGTCGCCGGACATCCCATCATAGTTCTCGTAGAGCAGCCATCTTTGGAAACCTGAGGTCTGTCACTTAATGCGATAATCCTGGGCGAGCCCCCTGAATTATTGTCCCCCCCATGCCTGGTAAATGGGTCAGGAAGAGGTGTGTTCATGAACCCTACAGCTGTATATATGAAACAAAGAAACTTGAATACCTGGAGGTGTGTTCAGCTTGCCTGCCGGAATTTATTCATGTCCTCCCATGTTCACCGTCTCTCCTATGTCCCCGGCATACACTAAGGTGAGAGCTGTAAGAGAATACTGATGGATATACATTTACATTTACATTTAGGGCATTTAGCAGACGCTTTTATCCAAAGCGACTTACAATAAGTGCATTTGTTGCAATAAGTACATTTGTCATAAGAAGTTAAACAATATATCGCTGTCGGTACAGTAAAGATGTTCATAGAACCAAGTGCAAGTATTACAATCGCTAGGCTAACCCATTCCCCTTGTAAAGCAATGATAGCAGCTACTGTAGATGCTACACAATTAAGTACCTTGAATAAGTGCAATGTACAAGTGCCAGGACGTACAACATTCAATGGTGGCTGTGCATTGGTTTCTATACAGAGTCGAGGTGAACTCTGAACAGGTGAGTTTTGAGTCTTTTCCATAAAGATATGGATGATGGAGCCCTTCATCATTGAGGGGAGTCTAAAGATCTGGTCCACGGTGGGTATGTAAAAAAGAGTCCACCATTCAGGCAATTGACTCCTCGTTGATCTTGTCCTCTGTGAACCCGCGGTAATTGCCAAGAGCAGTTACTCCCATTTCGATTAAGTCTTTGCAACAAAGGGCAGCCAGTCTTGGGAAGTGGGTGGATCTCACCTGCTGCAGATCTCTTCTGTAACCAAAGTAGGGATTACTGCCCGCTAGCCTCAGAGCAGTCCCGGCAGCCACCCATTCATCTGGATAAATCCTGCGTGCTGAAGCCCATGGCAAGGAGGGATCTTCATGGATGGCACGCGCAACCGCATCTAGTGATGTGAGACCAGAATAGGCAGCCTGGGCTGGTAGCATTGGAGAGACAAAGTGCCGCGACAGGGACCTGCCGAAGCCATCTGTTCATGAAGGCTGGCATGGTGGTGATCATCACCCGTATGGCCAAAAGTCATCCAGGTGAGCTGGAGTCAGAGTATCACTAATGGGAGGCATTACAGCCAGTAGGTCAGTGGTAGTCGGGGTCAAGGCACCAGTGTAATGGTTGTCATTCAGTGAAGGACTTACGGACAACAACGTGATTTTGATCTGCTTCGTTATATTGAAGGAAGCCTGTAGAAAGAAGACAAAGCGCAGATGTCCTCAGAAAATGTGGTGTTGGTATGTTACAGGCTCTTTCTCGTAGCAATGCTGCTATGTGTGTGTGTGAGTGCGGTTGAGTGTGTGCGTGTGCGTGTGTGTGTGTGTGTTTGTCAGGAAACCACCACCTGCATCATTCACAATTCTGAACCTTTTTTCCGACAGTTCATAAAATGACCTCCTGAGAAACGGGTTCACTGCTGGGTGTGTGTGTGCTTGTGTTTGTGTGTGTGTGTGTGTGTGTTTGTGTGGTGTGTGTGTATGTGTTCAGCAATGACCTTATACGTTTTATGGTCTGCACATACACTGTCATATCGTTTTCACAGTGGGGGGGGGGGGGTCGTAATGATAGGGCATAAACACACCCCTCCACAAACACCCACACACACAGACTCACATGCACACACAGCCACAAACACACACACACACACACACACTACACAGACTCACACACACGCACGCACAAACGCAGGCACGCACGCACACACGCACGCATGCACACACACACACACACAGACACACACACACACATACATACACACACACACACAAACTCACACACACACACACACACACACACACACACACACACACACACACACAGATTCACACACACACACATACACACACACACACAAACTCACACACACACACACACACACACACACACACACACACACACACACACACACACACTCTCTCTCTCTCTGCTGAAATGGACCCTGTCTCAACCCCCCCTCTCTCCCACATATCCTCAACAAGCGGAAAATCCAACCCTGGGAGCCGTTGTCTGTGCATTGAATTTTCATGGAATGGTTCTGGAAAGTATTTTCCCCTCGAAACGTTGGGGGCTGAAAACCCCAGGGTCCCGCGCTGCCTGCGGTCCGCGGCGGGCTCCGACGCCACAGACGTCTGAGACGGTGGGGGGAGGCTGCCGTGTCAACCCGACCTCCAGCCCCCCGTCCCCTCTCCCCCTGTCTCCCTTAGCCCACACGTTGCTCCACTGCCGTGCTGCAAAGACGTCGCTTTAATTGAGTTTTACCGGTTTGTCATTTCTGTCAACACCTGGCAGTTTTGCTTTACATTTGGTTTTCAAATGAACCAGGGTATTGGCCCTGAGCCTGCGACAGCCACAGGGTCTAGGTCTGAATTAAAATTGGATTTTATGAAGTGAAGTGCCTCAATTTTCTATACATAATTATATATTTTGCATAATTCTAGTTTTCGGACGGGCTGAATCTTATCCACTGAAAGGACAATCACTCCTCAGCGTGCTTCGCTTGTCAGCTTTCACCGCTGAGGCTACAGGGTTCATCATGTGCTTTGATAGTACATTATTATGAACTTTTATTACTTTTTTATATTTTTATGCAAATATTCATCTCAGTTTGGAAAATAGGGGGTACAGACGAGGGTGTTGAGGTCAAAGTCCATGCCACACAATACAGAAGGCAGTCCCGGATGCACAAATTTGGGCTAGGGTGTCCGGACTTTCGATGTGGCCAGGACATCCAGGCTAAACTGTCCTTGTTTTGATGCAAAAATTGCATGAACAGCTCAATCGTCATCAGGCAATAGCTGATGGGATCCTAGATTGCATTCCTGCCAATGCGTTTGCCTCCCACACTGACTGTTAACCCTGATAAAAAACCAAAGCACACCCACCAGATTGGTCATGCTACTCAGACTATAAATTGAAACCAGATGGCTTCCGATCTGAAAATCAAATCCCTTGCCCACTGATTCGGACTTCATATGCAGATGTCTGTTATATAGAGATGAATACAGAGTTGGTTTCTGATGTAGACTCGGGTGCTTTATTCCACGGGTAGTCGTAGGGCGTTACTATGATGAATGTAAAAACCACCTAGCCAACCAAAACACGCTGTTATGATGAAGCACCCACCACCGGCTGCCATTGCAATGGAGGATAATGAACCAAACATCACAAAGTTTTTGAAGTGAAAAACCAAATCGTATAATTTTTTTCACAGATGCATGCCAATAAAGTTATTTCTACGTAATGGTATACATTTAAAGTCAAAGCTAAGGGATTTGTGTCACTTGCATTCTGTGTACCAATGTCTATGTTGAAGTGAGTCTATGTTTCGTATCCAAGAACTCAGCCACAACATTGCCACAAGAACATAGCAACACAGCAGATAGCAGTCAGTAACAAAAAAAAATTCTCACAAATATACAAATTACTGTGAGACTCTGCACCCTTTTTCAGAAGTCATAGCAATCTGTTCCTGTTCCTAAGCATTGGAATAATGACATAATCAACACCGCCTGTGATGCATTATTCATATGGGACTTGACACTAATGGCAGACATGTAGCACAACAGGAAATCCTCAGTTTTTGATATGCATCTGTGCAAGAGCTTAAAGTGAACAGTGTCCTAATGAATAAGTGTCAAGCTATGTGTTCAACCTCGGTAGACATACACTCTTCTGGGAGTGAACACCATTGGCCATGAATGAATATATGTCAAGAAGGCCTGTTTCTGTAGTGTTGATGCAAATTGAGTGATTTCACCAAACGTGACGGTGAAATGAGGAACCAAAATCATTCTTCCCATTTCCCATTTTCTATTCAGTATCTTCGCTTGCTTTGGATTCCCCTAGGATGTGAACTCTACGCCGGAATTTGGTTTCCCCAAGGCTTGGGAGGCTAGGCGTTTGGGGCTGGAGGTTGAACAAGCGTGGCATAACGACTTGGCCTGCCAGAGGGTCCTTCCGGGA
The DNA here is from genome assembly GCF_949987615.1 of Pollachius pollachius. Lineage (NCBI taxonomy): Eukaryota > Metazoa > Chordata > Actinopteri > Gadiformes > Gadidae > Pollachius > Pollachius pollachius. The sequence continues at coordinate 16,109,622 of NC_136948.1, read as the reverse complement.
AAGTCTCCCGCTGATGTAAAGACTACAGTCAACGCAGCGCGAGTCAGTGTTCCCTCTGGAGCTGTGAACCGCCATGCATGTCATGGCCCTGAAGTACCTATTGCTGGGCAAATCGTCCCCTTGAGGGTTTGTGTAAAGGGAATACGCAGGAAGAGCCAGCAGTAGCTTGACCAACTTAATGACCGTCACTAATATATAAACCCGTTATGAATCGGCAGCCTCGTGTAAGACGACTCAAGGATAAAGATGGTTGACAGGCTTCGTATTAAGCAGAGGACATTTGCCAGAGGAGGATTGGGGAAGGTTATAAATCTCATATTCAAGCCTATAACTGTAAAAATATCATAGTTAAACAAAATGCAGATATTGAAAAGGTAAAAACATTGTCATTCCCATCCCTTGGGATATCCTTGGGCCTGTCCATTATGTCTTTTGTTCATTCTCTAGTCAGTTTGTACAGACTAGAGGAGAGCGATGAGGTGAGTACGAGAAAGGAGGGGAGGAGGAGAGAGCAGCTGACCGGAGTGGAGAAGAGATAGGAGGTGAAAGGAGAGGAGAGGAGAGGAGAGGGGAGGAGGAGAGAGGAGAGGAGAATATTTGGCTAGATGAGAGGAGGATTATGTATTATAGGACTATTTGTTCAGATTATGTTCCCAGAAACAGAAGTTGACAAACTGAGTAGCACTAAGTAGCCCCCTTCCCCCCTTCCCACCACCTCCATGTGTCCTCCCACTCCCCCAAACCCATCATACTCTCTCTGTCTCTCCCCCCCCCGCCCTCCCCCTCCCAACACACACACACACACACACACACACACACATCCACATCTGACAACTTCTTGGAGGGGAGTGAGGAACCACTTTGAGTTAAGAACCACAAATCACACACAGATCGGTCCTTTTCCAACATCATCACATTTGGATCAAACACACACACACACACACACACACACACACACACACACAAACACACAATAACACACTCTTCAGATAGCCGTCTTGACTGTGTACGAATCAAGACATGGAGAAGGAAGAAGAGGAAAAAGACGAAGAAGAAGAAGAGGAAAAAGTGGTTTTGGGGAACAGGGGTGTGGGGGGGGGGGGGGGGGGGTGGGGGGGGCTGAATGTGAGGATATCCCATTAACTAATTATGCACACACTTTCAGGGGTCCGTAGTTTCCATGACTTAAGCTCCACCACGCCATGCGTTCTCTACCGTGGCTCCGTGTTGTCTGCCAGGGACCGAGAGGGTCCCCCAGCCAGGGAGATGCTGGCTCCTGATACAGACAGACGTCCACCAGCCCCCAGCCACACCCCCTCTCCTCCCCTCTGTCTCTCCAGCAGCTCCAGGGCTGCACGTCTCCCGCCCCTCTGCACAGAATACTGGCCCCCGGCACGCTGCAGAGATCCCTCCATCTCCCTCTCCTTTCCCTAAATGTTGTCCTTAAAATCCTTAAAATTGTATTTAATGACGTTTCTTTTTTTTTTCGTAGCTGGCCACCAATTTAATTTGACTGACTTGTACTGTAGGTCACTTTGGGTGAAATCGTCTGCTGTCTTTCTTTGAATCACTTGCTTTGTTGACTGGCAAAGTGACCCGGAGCGGACAGATTTGCCCTCTTTCAGAGCTGCCAACTCTCACGCATTGAGCATGAGACTCACTCAAAGGACCCTCTTCACACCCGCCACACGCCAAACCTCCTATTCCTCAATGAAATCCCGCACTATTTCGCTATTACACAAAACTTTTTAATAATACAACCTTGTTTATAATCAAACGATGCACGGCCATCTCTGCTGTGCCACCGAGACCTCTGTTAGGAGTTGTTTGGAAATGATATATGACTTTACTATTCACATTACATAGAAACAAGGGGTCTTGAACCAGAGTCCCCAGAGTGGTGACCAACAAGTTCTCACTTCCACTGAACGCCTGCCTCGATCTGATCCCTACTGGGAAACATAGAACACACACACACACACACACACACACACGCACACACACACACACACACACACACACACACACACACACACACACACACACACACACACACACACACACACACAGACACACGCACACACACACATTGCTGACCTTTCCTTTACGTTTTTGTTTATTAAGTAGTATATGAAGCCTTGTTTATGACGTTTATAAAAGAGTGAATAGAGCCAGTGGGGAGGCGAGCAGAGAGGAGATGAGATAGGTGAGGAAAGGAGTAGGTTCTGTGGCTGGTTCTGTGGCTGGGACAGAGGCCTCTTGTCTGGGTCGCCCCCAAGCAGCAAAATCCGAGAGTTAATAACAAATAAATGACAAACAGGGAAGGTTGCTGTTTGGGCTGGCGGATGATATACTAACAAGGGTTGCAGAGAAGATGGAGATGAGACGGAGCATGTGGGTACCCGGACACAGAATACCCAGGGGATTGGGCTGTTGCAGGGAGTGCTGGATATACTGTATTAGATTTGTTCACACAAACACGAACACACATATACAATTTTATGTAATGTTTATATATTTTTTAGAATAATCTGACTACATAGTAATACATGCGTATTCTGAATGAATTTAACATCTAATTATTAAAAAATGCTGCGGTAAAATCATTTGAAAATCAGTACAGAGGAACCTAAGAAAATATTGAACGAGAAAAAGGCGGAACCTTTGGTCATGTTTTGAAGTCTTTCTTCGAGTTGACATGGAGTGATTCAAAAGTAAGTTGATCAAGTATTGCCCACTAAAAGGAAAATACTGCCGCAATGGAGGGGCTTCTGGAGGGCCGCAGACTTAAGTCCGGTGTGGTTCCAAACTCCCATACCGAGTGGTCAATAGCCATCGTTGACCTGCTGTAATTCGTGCATGTTCTGGGTAAGGTTTAGAAGTTCTAAAACTGGAAAATGGGTGTAAGTAGTCATCTTCGGCACGTGTTGGCGGTCCCGAACTGGCCAGAAACCAATCTCCACTCTCATTTCAAGTTTTTCTGAAGCTGAGCCGCCCTGCTTTTATATAATTTCAGCACTGCTTTAAGAAGAGGGTTACGTAAGACTTGGCTGCAACAACTCTTAGGGCTCCCTCCAGACTAGGAGGACCAAGCCAACGTGGCATTGAGCATACCACTAAAGTCTCTGTGTTTGGTCATGCGAGAGTCCGCGAGGAGTAAGCCGACGTCTGCCACTCACCTTCGTCTCCTACATATGTTCTGAGGGGCCTCCGCAGCATGGGACTACAGAGGCTGTAAAATCTATTTGGGTCAGAACTATTATGTTTCCACCCCCAAGTCCTCCTCCTCCTCTTCCTCCTCCTCCTCCTCCTCCTCCTCCTCACAGCAGTTTCAGGAGGTGCAGAGGACCTCGACTGCATTCATCTCTCTTTCAGGAGATGTCTCTGCCGTATGTATTTTGACTACAGTCACAGGAAGCATGATGAATCGTCTATCCAGCGATAAAACACAGAACCAAAAATTTAAATAATTCCCCAAAATATATTAGCCTTTTTTATTTTTTTGACTTCAGCATTCATTTTTGAACTCTGGGTTTTCGCTCATTGTGAGTACCATCACACACTGTTCATCACGTCCATGTCTTCTGTGCTGGCGTGCTCAGAGGCTGAGGCTTAAAAGGCATACCGAGATCATAAAAAAATCTGGACGGTGAGTCCAAAGTCTTATCCAACCTGGATTAAGGTTCACAATGCACACGCACACACTTACACACACAGACAGAATGATAAATTACTGTGGTCTCATGGATAACTCAAAATCGAGGAAAACATAAAGTTAATTTACACAGAACACACAGTGGATCGCATATAACTTCACCAGCAACAGATACTGAAGCCTACATTAAATATCAGCTTTTTGTAATCAGCGGTCATGGAATAGTACAGAAAATGAAAAACAGCAGGACACAATACTATGACTCAATCTAAGGGCAGTTTTGGCAATGTGACTCAGAAGTAGCAACATCCTTCACAGCAATCCAAACAGAATCCTTTACGGTAAAGGATTCCTTCCAGTGACGACTTCACCAGAGATCCCCCCTGGGGAGGCCAGCCAGGAGGATGAGCATACAGCCAGGGAACGTTTCCCATGCGGCTCCCCGTGAGCAATCGCTTGTTTGGGGTGAGAGGGAGGTAGATGGACGACGCTGCTGACAGAGCTCGCGAGGAACGGACACACGGCTGAGCAACTCATCACACGTAACTGCGGACGTGCCGATGACAAATGCCTGGCTCGTCTCTGTGCGCCTCTGCAACCGGCCGTCACGGATCACAACAACACCCATCGATCCAGAGGAGATGACCGAGAACCACCTCACTGTGAACCTGGGATTGACTCGTCACCCCACCGTACCTACCCCCCACTACCTCATCCCCCCCCTGGTTTCCATTGAAACCCATTGTATACGTGCACTTTTTACTACTGATGGTGCTCGCACCCAATTCCATTCACTGCGGATTCCATTGGAGGCGACGATTCCAGGAAAGCCCTCGCCACCGCCATGCATCATTGTCTGAGCGCGTTTTGTTGAAGTGGCCACTGTTTCCATCCTGACAAGTGATAAAATCATAATGGCCGACCGCCATCTATCTGCATTCTTACTCAGTCCACCGGGATTGGCTTCGCCACTGGCTTTCATTGGGAACACTGGGATTGAGTTTATTTGATTTGGTTAGAGAGACGTTGTCCATTCATCTCGCACACATCTCAATCCGCACACACTGTGCCTTGGGTGGACTCTAGAGAATTCAGAGAGAGAGAGAGCATAAGAGGGGTAGAGAGAGAGAGAGAGAGAGAGAGAGAGAGAGAGAGAGAGAGAGAGAGAGAGAGAGCAAGAGAGCGAGAGAGCGAGTCTAATGCGTTCTCTCTAACAATGTATTAAATTTCACGGCCTATTGAGTGGATCTTTCAAGATTTGCACCCTGCCTGCTGCCATTCCCAATCGGCCACACGCTCTGTTTTATATTCACTCACATATTTCCTTCCTGGATTTCCAAACACTTTGTTTTGGCCAGAACCGTAATTATTTTTTGTGCTATCTCCAAGACCTCGGAAGATTTAAGGGGTTGTCTAAAAAAGAAAGAGCTGTCGAAAATAGGTGTAACCACCTATTCAGGGTGTTGTCCTAATCACCGGGTGTGTCAGATTCTTCAGGAGAAACGAGTGATGCAGAGTGCAGGAAAGGAGACAAGCGGTCGGAACATCAGACAAGCCATGTCATGAAGATCAAACACGGCCCAACAACCTCCCTCTCAGAAGGACACACAGCGTGGTACCTTGATATGGGGGGAAGATCAGGCTGGTTAGAGAGTGTAAGCGGGTCGTCTGTTGAGGAGTGTGGTGGGTGGCTTAAGCTGTGGGTAATGTGTGTACATATACACATGGACACGTGTCAAAATATATACAGATCTAATCATGTAGTGTTCAATTGTGCATGAAAATAAATGTTGTGTATATTAAACAACTATTTACCAAGGGCGTTGGGGATCAAGGAAAATGGACATGAGAATAAAAAAAAGATTACATTAATGGCGGAAAGTTTGACTTATTACAATTATAATTGAACGAGAGCTGACAAAATTCATCATCCGTCCAAGGGTTTCATGAGGTTGTTGAGCATTTCTGGAACATAAACACTGCAATGACTTGGCTAGGGGGACCCTTGACACGGACTTACCAGCAGGGACATGGAAAACACATCATACTCCCCGCTGACCCAGCACTCAAAGACACACATTATTATGCCACAACAAGGGACTTAGTGAATCCAATGTTTAATGGCACCAATAAAAAGCTCTAAATGGACCGGAACGGCTCAATATGAAAGGGATTGAACATGAATGTGTGTGTGTGTGTGTGTGTGTGTGTGTGTGTGTGTGTGTGTGTGTGTGTGTGTGTGTGTGTGTGTGTGTGTGTGTGTGTGTGTGAGGTGTGAGGGGGGGGAGATGAAGGAGGCACATCTCGACCGTGAGAGAGTGTTGCAAAACTGGGAGGGATTACACTATCCCAGTGTCTGGTTTTACAGATCTGCTTCAGAGAGACGGATCACTGATAGATGCTCCAGCCAATCCAGGGGCAGTCCATGTCTTGGCTGCTGCTACTGTCTATGGATAGCAGCGTAGCTCTATTTACTAGTACATGAGCCTCCGTCCCTCTTTTCTGCACGGGTTGATGAGACCAAGTAAAGATCCAATTCATGTTTGTCTTTAGTACATGCATCTCTTAACAAGGAAGATTCTCGGCCTCCTAGCATTTCAGCATAAGCACTTCAAATGTATGTGTGTGTGTTTGTTTGTGTGTGTGTGTATGTGCGTGTTTGTATGTGGTGTGTATGTGTGTGTCTGTGTGTGCATGCGAATGTGCATGTGTGGGAGAGAGAGAGAGAGGGACAGAGATTCCATTGCTTTGTATGTTACTGTGATTTTTATAGTGATTGATCCTATAACTATTCCACTCAGAGAAGTGGTTTTGGGAGCA